>NW_005871085.1:6701778-6761540 GCF_000147115.1 Myotis lucifugus
TGGCCCCCCCAAAGCTCTCCCTCTTGGCATCTCCCCGGCCCCAAACGCCCTCCGTTTCCCCCTCACTGCGCTCCCAGCGGCCGTTCAACCATTTCCCCCAGCCCCTGCGCCCCCTTGCTTGCTCCTGCACCCCCCGCCATCGGGGCTCCCCTGGCCCTCAAGGTCCGGGTAGACCCTCTCTCAGCGACCCCTCCTCAGGCTACGCGCCCCTTCACTGCGGCGGTGCCCCTTCCTTAGGGGTGCCCCTTCCTTAGGGCCTCCCCCACCTCCTTCTCCTCGGGGTCCCCTCCACTGCCCAGAGCTGTTTCTCAGCGCCCCGCGTCGAGGAGCGGTCCCCGGTCCTTCCGGGCGGGGCGCCGGGGCCGCGCCCCTTACCTGGGACTCCGGGTGCGGGAGAGCAGTTTGCTCCCCAAAAGCTCAGCGGGACGGCCGACCCAGCAGCGGGCAGCGGAGGGCGCAGCGGGGTCGCGGAGCCGGGCGCTGCAGGTCCGAGCGGGTCTGGTCAGGTCCCCACCACCCGGACTTGGGGCTGAGGCTCCGGCTGCAGCTACTGCCCGTCCAGGCCCCGCCCACGCCCCGCCCAGGGGCGGGGTTCGTGTTAGCCCCGCCCCGACTCTGTTGCCCACAGGTGTCCATGTATCTCGGGGGCCCTGAGCTCCCTAATATCAGGGTGACCATCGTGATTTATCTTTTTTAATTTATTGATTAGGGAGAGGGAGAGGGAGGATGAGAGAGAAACACCGGTTTGTTGTTCCACTCGTTTTTGCATCCATTGGTTGCTTCTTGTGTGTGCCGGGACCCACAACCTTGGCGTGTAGGGAGATGCTCTAACCAACTGAGTGACCCGGCCAGGGCTCTATGTGATTTATCTTAATCCTCACGCCTCGTTCCACAGACTGAACTTTCTGGGTGATCAGAGAGCTTTGATGAGAAAGTAGATGATGGTGGGTACCGAGATTTGCCATTTCCAAAGCACTTTCCTGTCCCTCACATCACTTCATCCTCACAGAAGCCTAGGGAGAGACGCGAAATCTGAACTGCTGACTACAAGAGGAAACTAAGCCAGATACCTTGGCATTGTCCTCTACCCTATGCCCTACGTCCCATCAGTCTGTAATAATACCTCCTTAACATATCCTACCGATCCCTTCCCTTTCTCTCCGTCTCCACTGCTCTCTCTCTGGTTCAGGCCTCCTCGCTTCTTGCCTGGACTAGTGCAACCGCTTCCTAATGGGTTTCCCTGCTTCCACTCTGCAATCCATCCTCTGCACCAGCAGCCTGAATGATCATTCTAAATGTCACCATATTGCCATCAAGCTTGTTAGACAAAACACACACACACACACACACACACACACACACACACACACACACCCTCCAGGGGCTCCCCATTACCAGCAGCGGCCTAGAGTGAGAAAGGTGTTCTGGCCTGGTCATCGGGAAGTCCCAACTCCACTAGAGAAGGCGGGTATGTGAGGTAATTAGCACCGTACCCTCCCACCCTGACCTGGACTTCAAGTCTTCCTGAAGTCACGGAAGCGAGCTGCCGGCTTTGGTTTAGAATCATTGTCCTCTCCCACACTCTTCCCCCATCTCAAATCTTAGAGGTCAGATACCAGAACCATTTCCCCCTCAGGTTCCATTATGACCCTATCTACAATTTGTCTCTCCAATTTGGGAACCACCCAATTGAAAGCCCCTCTGATCTACTTTTCTGTCAGACTCATTCTTATACTGTTCTGAGCTTCTCTCCCCAACTTCCACTCACCTTCCCACTGTCCATCTCCTGGCAGCCCTTTCTACTGTGCCCCCTAGAATCCTGTCCCTTTGTCAACAAACTCCTACACCCTCTACTTCCTCAGAGAGTAGTCAGATTAGTTTTTTGCCTTTATCGAAGTTTGACCCTCCTCCAAGACTCCTCTTGTAGCCCTCTACAAGAAGGCTTCTCACCTTTCCACTCCCCTCACATCACAGGACCAGGGGGCAGCGGCAGCACTGCTACTTCCATGCTTGTACAAAAGTTCCTCCTCCTTGGCGCTCCAGCCGTATTACCTTCTACCCTTCCTCATCACTGACCCCCAATTGCTTCCTATGCATTGACGATTTCAGCTTCTGGCTCCTGGTCATCCTCACTAGCCCCTGTCCTGCCATCCTCCTGGTGACTTCAGTAGCCATGTGGCTTCCTGATCCCTCAGTCCTTGGTCTCCTCTTCACATCACCTCGGCCACTGGCTCCCATGGCCACACTCTGATCTCTATAATCACCCAGAACTAGTGTCTCTGTGATCTTAAGATCAAATATTGCATGCTGCCTGCTCTCTCGCTCCCTTTCTCCCACAAAACCCTAGTTTCCTCATTTCAAAATGGGTGTGATGATAATGATTATTCATTCTTCACAGGCATAATGAGCCAACATATAAAACCATCCTCTTACAGTTGCAAAACAATAGGAGAACAGATGGTGTTGTGTTTATGTAGCCTCGGGTCTTCTGATTACTTTCTCCCTCTCCTTCCCCTGAAAGGCCATCTAGTGAAATGGAAAGAGCACAGACTTGCAACCAGACAGCTTTGGTTCCACCACTTGCTTGCTGTGTGATCTTATGTAAATTATCTACTTTTTCTGACACAGGCACCTCATTCTCATTTGTAGAAATAGCAATAGCGAGAGCTAGCTCCCAGGGTCATTCACAATGAAGATCAAGTAAGAAAATGAGATAGCGACTGGCAAGCACTTGACAAAGTGCCAGGGACATAGTAAACACTCAGTAAATTGGAAACACTTTCATTATTACAACAGAAAAAGTGCTATTTCTAACCACAATTCCCTTCTAAGAAGGATACACCCTAACGCACAGAAGGCCCTTCATCTTACTTAGGGTCCTGAGGAGTGTGAATATGTTAAACGTAGGAAGAGAAAGCAGGAACACTAAATTGCTCTGTGTAAAAAAAAAAGGGGGGGAGGACAATTTGAAATTCACTCAGCAAAATGGGAAGGAGAGGTAATAAAGAGAGCCTTCACAATGGGAGATGGACTGGAGTTTTCAATATACAGGGGACAGGGAGACCAAAGAGAAGGCTGATCCAGTGAGGTCAAGAGATCATGAGCCCTAACTGGTTTGGCTCAGTAGATAGAGCATCAGCCTGTGGATCAAAGAGTCCTGGGTTTGATTCCAATCAAGGGTACCTACCTTGGTTGCAGGCTCTTGGTTGCAGACTCTCCTGACCCAGGCCTAGTCAGGGCTTGTGTAGGAGGCAGCCAATCAATGTGTTTCTGTCTTTCCCTCTCTTTTCCACTCTCCCTAAAAATCAATGGAAAAATATCCTCGGGTGAGAATTAACAACAACAAAAGAAATCATGAGATCTGAGCTGGGAAATGCAGTGGGGCGTTAAAAAATGAAAAGGACAAGATTTGGTGACTGATTGGATCTACATTGGGGAGAAAAGAAATTGCGGCAACTAGGAGAGCACTCTGACTTGGGTGGTACCATTCCCTATGAAAAAGGGAACAGAAGACAGCCCTGGGGGTCCAGAAGAAGGTTACAGGAAGTCTACTTGTCTATTTAGCTTTCTCATAGGGCTTGGTAAGGGAAGTAAATAAGTCGCGCGCACACCCCCGCCCCCCCAAACCTTTTGCAAAGGTTTAGTCTCATACTCCCCCTTGTGCTCTAAATAGGAACTGCATTCTCTCAGAACTGACCAGTAGCCATAGTGCTGAAATCAGCCAAAGTATAGGGGTTGAAAGATAAGGAACTAATATTCCACTGTATTTATACCGCACATTGTTTATCCATTCATCCATTGACACACACTTGAGTTGCTTCCACCTTGGCTTTTGTGAAAAAAATGCTTCTATAAACGTGGGTGTGCAAATATCTACTTGAGTTTGTGCATTCAATTCTTTGGGATATATACTCAGAAGTGGAATTGGTGGTCAAATGGTAATTATTTAACTACCTGAGGAATCTTGGAAAACTACTTTTTGGAAAATGAAGATCTTGATATCAATTCACTGGGTATCAATTTCTGTGCTCATGTAGCTCTTGTAAAGTCTTTATGTTCTCCAGCTTGAAAACTGTTCTGAGTTACACCTTGAAATATAAAGAAGGTAACAAAGTGCAGTGGGAAAGGCATGAGTTTGGAGTAAGACAGGGGTGGTTAGAATCCAGCACTTAGTCTAGATACTGAGGGCAAGCCACTCCTGTCTCCAAAATTTCCTTTTCCATAAAATTAGGCTAATATTACCTATCCTACAGGACCACTGATGGAATATAAAGAGAACAGATGAAAAGAACCTACCACAGTCAATTCACTTAAAAGCACATTGTTTTGGGACCTTGGTGCACAGAACAGAGGAATAGCCCCCTGCCTGGAAGAGCATGGCTGCCTGGTGACAGCCACAGATGTACAAATAGGTAACTACAGTATGTGGTGAGGAGCCAAGATAGATGTATTGAGGGAGGGACATTTTATCCTCATGAGAAAGGTCAGCAAAGACTCTGGAAGAGGTGGCTCAAAATGTGGATGAATAAAAAGAAAAGTGTCTTAGCCCAGTCAGCGTGGCTCAGTGGTTGAGTGTCAACCTATGAACCAAGAGGTCACATACCTTGGTTGCAGGCTCTTGGTTGCAGGCTCCTCCTGACCCAGGCCCAGGTTCAATTCTGGTCAGGGCACATGCCTGGGTTATGCTCGATCTCCAGTGTAGGGTGTGCAGGAGGCAGCCGATCCAATGATTCTCTCTCATCATTGATGTTTCTATCTCTCTCTCCCTCTCCCTTCCTCTCTGAAATTAATAAAAATATTTTTTTTTAAAGGAAAGATGTTTTAGGCAATGGACGCTAGCCAAGCAAAGACACAAGAGCATAAAAGAGCATGTTGTGAATGGAACTTGAAACAATTTGGTGTCACCACAACATAAAAATGTGAAGTCATGAATGGGAATAAATGAGTTTAAAGAAGCAGGCAGCTGCTTAAAGGCCAAGGTGAAGATCTTGACTTTATCCCGTGCCTTGGTTTTATCACGCTTCAAATCCTTCTGTAAAATGGAGATTATAATGTACCTTTCTCACAGGGCTATTAGGACTAAAGGCAAATGAAATGGAATAACACAGAGCACTCAGAAGAGTGCCTGGCACATAATGAGGCCGAAGTGTTTCCTAATATTAGTATTATTGTCTTGAAGGTGAAGGGAAAGGCTTCAAGCAGGGGAGTGACACTGTCATATTTGCATTTTGGAAAGCAGGGAAGATGGATTGTAGGAGAGAATATTGGTAGTAGACAAATTAAGAGGCTGTCACAAGAAATAGTCTAGGAAACAGAAAAAGTCTGCCGTGCACCAAAACAGCAATGAGGATGGAGTGAATTCAGCTGTTTAAAAAAGTAGAATTGATGAGCTCTGATGGCCATTTGAATGTAGAAGGTTTGAAAGAAGGAGAGTACTAAATTAGGCCCTCAAGATTAGTTTACTCTCTGATCTCCATCCCTCCCTCCATTTTCCAATAACAAAAAGGCCATCACAACATACTTCTTCTTAAAGTTTTATTAAAGTTTAATAGTACAATTATAATTTTTTTAACCCCAGTACAAAAATACAGTTGACAACTTGACAAAAATGGCTCTGCCTAGGGCTTGAAGGTTTGAGTTTCTCCAACAGTAACAGGGAAAGCGTGCTTCCAGCTGGGGCTGAGTCTAAGCACACAGCCATTCCTGCACACGCATGCGTGCAAACAGGGAAACCCAAGCAGGAGAGGAAGGAAGTTGTAGGGATTCAGGAGGAAGGCCAAGATTATTCCCAGGAGGGGAAAAAGAGAAGAATCAGGCTGGTCTCCTTGGTGGGGTCAGAATTACTGATTTACATTTAGGGTTTATTGTTTGAAACGATAAGCAATTTCTGCAATTTTAACATTGTAGAAAAGATGCCCCTGGGCTCCCTTTACCAGCAAGGTCAGTAGAGTGGCAGGAAATGGAAAAAGATTCAAACACTTAAGTGCAAGGAGTAAGCCTCCAAATGGCTCAAGTTTTATGTCAAAAGATATTATCCTTTACATTCAATGACAAATAGGTCAGAGGGGCAGGAGAAGGAAGTCGGCCACATGCTGCTGGATCCACAAACATGGAGACCAGCTTCTATTAGCAGAACTCTTCCACAGTGAGAGAGCTCCTTCCCACACAGGCAGGAGCAAGGTTTCCTGATTGGTTTAGTTGTTCTGAGTGATTCCTCAATATTCCCTCCCGGCTGCTCTCCTTCCGGAACACATTCACGTTACAACTCATCTTCAAGATGTTTCACTCTGTAGGCATCACCCGTCAGCCTTTCCTGAGCTTCCTTCATCCCCTGAATAACTGTGAAATAAAGGTTGGGGGGTGGGGAGGGGTGAGAATACGAAGTAGATCTTTAATATCTACCAGCTGACAACCAATATAGATTTTTATATTTTAGGAGAAATATGACAGTAGCATGTGATCTGGACACAAGATTTAGTTCTGGATTTTAGCCCTGGGAAATCATTATACCTTTTTGAATTTGTCTCATCGTCTATAAAATGAGGTAATGCTACTTACTTTGCACAGGATTATTGCAAAAATTAAATGAGCATGGATAATAAAAGTGCTTTATAAAGCTGAAGTGCCACAAAAATGGTAGTAGTTACTTCGGCTTATCCTCCAGGATTAGAGTTGAACCCGTCATAGACTGCACATGTTTACTTGACACTAGGAAAAGAAAACACCCTCCTACCATCCCCATTATATCTTTTAGATGAACGTTTCATTTATTTCATTTCCTGCCGAGGTTACAAGTGACTACCTCTGTGAGCCTCAGTTCTTCAGTTTCATGTGGGTCAGTTAGCTTCCAACTAGACTGTAAGTAGTTAGGGAAGGAGCTCAGTCTTATCTTTCCCCTATATTCTACACAGGACCTAGCCAGAAGTTAGTCATGCAAGAGATGCTCAGCTAACATGTTGAACTGAGTTTCCCATCACGGACATCCCATATGGTTCATCCTAGTTCAGTGGTTCTCAACCTTCTGGCCCTTTAAAACAGTTCCTCATGTTGTGACCCCCAACCATAAAATTATTTTCGTTGCTACTTCATAACTGTAATTTTGCTACTGTTATGAATCATAATGTAAATATCTGATATGCAGGATGGTCTTAGGCAACCCCTGTGAAAGGGTCGTTCGACCGCCAAAGGGGTCGCAACCCACAGGTTGAGAACCGCTGTCCTAGTTAATCTAGCAGCAACCTTCCCTCCTTTCAACATAACCATACCTTGCTCAGCATTGGTGTAGAAATATTTGTAGCTGGGGTTCCCATTCTCATTGATAATTTCAGGACGCACCTTGCCACTGGGATCTATTGTAGACAAAATGGCACAGGGGTTGCAATAATTACAAGACAGGTACTTCAAACACTGTATGATACACTAGGCCTTCTGGAAAATGAGACCTGCCCATCTTTGCAGCCCATTATCTCACCGCCCTAATCCCTGTGTTTTATGTTGCAATCACAATGAACTCTTCGCCGTTTCCTGAATACAACGCCCCTCCCCCATTTCTTGGCATGTGCTGTTCTCTCTTCTTGACATGTTCCTTCTCTGTTTGATGATGATGGGATCCTATATTTTTATCTGTATTCCCCATAAAATCTAACAGAATGCTGAGTAAAGATTAGGCAGTCATTAGTATCTTTTATAAAATTGTTTGTGGAAAGACATTTGTCTGGTTCCATTTGGCAATGGAACCCCTGCTGCTCTATGGTGTCCAGGGTAAGAATTGTGGCTTATCTGTGTCCTTGTAGTGCCTCACATAGTTCTTGACTTAGAGCTGATACATAAAACGATTGTTGACTGAATAAATGGGTGATCAATACTCTGTTCTTGCTCACAAAAGCAGTTAGTTAATGGGAAAAACTCCTTCAGACTTGAAGTCCTGGCACTCAGAACTCTCCCCACTCTCTCTTGAAACTGCTTTTTGTTTCTTGTTTTTAGCCATCCCAGTATAGTTTCACTAGGTGGAGTCAGTGCCGAGTCATGTCTCTCTCTTTCCACCTCTTGGATCCCAGATTAAGATCTTTCACCTTACCCAGGAAAAGAATTCGTGGAATATAACCCCCATCAGGGCTGAAATCTTTATCCTTGGGCTCCTCTTCATCCTATGAATTATAAACCTTAAGTCAGATCATGTTCCCTCTCTCCTCAAATCCTTTCAGTGGCTTCTCCTCTCACTCAGGGTAAAACCCCCAAGTCATTGCAGTGGCGTAAGAGGCCCTACATGATCTGCCACCTGGGCACTTCTCTAACTCCATGTCCTACCCCTTTCTGGGCTATTTCAAGCACACTAACCTGTTTGCAGTTGCTGTCATTAAACAAGCCAGGCATGCTCCTAACACAGGCTTTTGTACTTGGTTTTACCCTATGCCTGGACACACTTCCTTCATTATCCTTATGGCTCACTCCCTTTTCTGCTTCAAATCTTTGCTCAAATGCCACCTTCTTTGATAACCATGTTTGCAAACTATCCCCTCCACCCTTCAATTTTAGCCACAGCACTTACCACCATCTGATATTTGTCTGTCTTCCCGTATTCAAGTCCCCATAGGTAATTTCAATGAGGGCAAAAAAAATTTGTTTTGTTCTTCACCGGTTCCCAAAACATCACTGACTTGGCACAACATTAACTGTGACTGTGTTCAGAAAATTTCTAGTACTGTGTTTAAGTAAACATTATTTTATAGAATGTACATTCAAGCTGTACATTCAAGCCCAGACAGACTTGGCTTTCAACTGAATCACATTTTGCAGGAACTCACAGCCTGCATGTGTGACTATCCCTTTGGATCAGCTACTATACAAAGATGTAAAAACATGTCATAATCATGGACTAAGAATGAAGGAACCTTAAAGTTCAGTCACCTTATCCAATCCCATCTAGGCCACTTCCTCCCACAAGTGGAGGCTGGACAGTTTTCTACCATGTCTGACACAAGACTTAGTGTTAAAGGTCAAGAGAAAAATGCATACATATAAGCAGCTAGCTCTGCTAAATAAGATTTTATACTATTAATAATGGCAATTCTAAAAGAGTGAAGACTTAAGATTAAAACAGAAAGGAGAAACTCTGGAAGTCTTACCTCAAGATTTACCATAATAAAATTATGGGCAAGTTCTGAAATTTCTGTAGATTCAGCAAATTTGGGCTTTAAAGCTGGGGGGGGGGGGGGGGGGTGGAATAGAAGAAAACATCATTGTTATATCCAAACTCTAATTTGCTGAGCTGATTCATATAACTAACCCTTAAATCAGGACACTTGAATTCTGGTTCTGCTTCTGCCACTTAATTGCGTAATTATGTGACCTTGAGTGATTGATGTCATTTCTTTAGAGCTTTTACCTCATTTATAAAATATAGATAATGGTATATATATATATGAAAAAATTACTATTTGCTTTTTTAGACATTTCAGTAACTCCTACTAAAGAAGTAATAGACAAAAGAGTAACAATATCACTAATGTATTTATGTTACACTAATTATTTACACTAATTTTATACTCCGTTTCCAACTAGGATTTTATAAGTATAGCATAAGAAACAAAAGAAAAAAATATGACTTGGAAGTGGCAGGGTGGTATAGCAGAAAAAATACACACTACCAAGTAAAATAACCTTGGGTTCTAATTTGGTTCTCAAGTTCTGCAGGAAGATTTTCCTAACCTTCTCATGTCCCTCTGTACATTTCAGCTTCTGCAAACATTTACTGTCCATATGACTTTAGCACTTAATCTCATACTCTACTTATCTTAACTGCATTACCCTCCAACCCCCTGCAAATATAATTGCAAATTTCTTGGGAGCAGGGAATCTATGTCATATATTTCCTTGGTATCCTTTAAAGCAATCAGCAGTCACTGGGTGAAAGTCACTACTCCTATTTTTAAATGCTAGTATTTCAGAACGCATCTGAGGTTTGATCATTTGCACTTACCTTTGCAAGCTCCACACCAGGATTTATGGATAATCACCATCAGGGGCAATCCACTTAAAAACAAAACAAAGAAATTATAATCTAGCAATTCCACTTCCTGATACCTATCCTAATAAAAATGACCAATTTATGAAGACAAAGATTAATGCACATTCATATAGTATGATTCCAATTGGGAAAATTTTAAGACAACCTATTCAATAACAGATTATTATAACAAAATTACTGATAATTCTGACATTACTGTAAATTCTGTAAATTTGGACTTTAAAGCTAGGGAGAAAAGATTGTAGAAAACATCAGATTTAAATTGTTAAGGTGATATAACTATTAAAAATGTTAATAAAAATTTTCATTGGTATAATTTTAAATTAAAAACTAGAATATAAAATTATTAGCTGTAGTTTGGTTTTAATTATACAAATATGTACAGAAGAGCGAGCCCAAAAGAAATGTAACAAAACATAACAGCAGTTATTCCTGAGTAATGGGATTATGGATTTTACTATACTTCTATTTTTCTACAATTAAATGTAATTTTTACAATCAAGGAGGGAAAAAAATTTTTTCTTTTTTTAAATAATGAGTGACATAATCCACCTGAACCAGTCTTGGCCAGATGAAGCTCTCCAAGTTCTCAAGGTTCAAATGACAAATTAAGCAGTCATCATCCAACCACCGTATCAATACATCATCATACACTGTATAACACTGTATTTACTACACTGATTTATTATATTTACCCATCTCCCCCGACCAGACTTGGATCCTTAAGGAACTCTTAGCTGTTTCTATATCCCCTACATCTGGCATATAAAATCATATTGATAGCAAACACGCATGTAGCATTTAATTTGTACTGGGCACTACTCTAAATACACATCAACTAATTAATTTAATTAATTTAGTGTCAAATGAATTATCAACTCCTCATCAGAGGCCTACTAGGATAGATTTCAAACTTAGGATAGATTTCTGTCTCTAATACTTGTAAAAAGTTATAAAGCAAATGAATACGGCAAGCTTAGGTGACAAGTGGGATCCAGGTAACTATAATAATAGGCAAAATGTAATAAACTTTTATTATGAAACATAGTGCTATGTGCTTTATATGCATTATCTCACTTAAATCCTTACAATAATCCTTAGAGATATTATTCATGGTTTCATTATAATAATGAGAAAACTGAGACTCCAAAGAGATTAAATATTTGGCCACACAAAATCTAGATTCTGCAACTTACTAATTGATAAATCTGACTCCAAAACTAACGTTCTTTCTAACCAGTATAGTTTACTTCAATTTAGAATGGCAATCCGGAATTCACTGGAAAAGGACTTAAAGATTTCTTAGTCCAAACCTCCATTTGTGGCAGGAATCCTCGCTCATATGTCAGAAACAAAAGGTGGTATAGATTGCCTGATAAGCAAGAAATACATTACCAACCATGGCAACCTATTTTTTTTAACATATCCCTGCACTTACAGAAAAATCTGTTTTGCTCTCTCTTTTCTCCAAAGCAAACTGCTGTTCAGCGTTCTGGAACAGAGGTCAGCAAATTACAATCGGCAGACCTAATCAAGCCCACTGCCTACTTCTGTAGAGCTCTGAGATACAAATGATTTTTACATTTTTAAATGGTTGAAACAAGTCTAAAGAATAGTACCTTGTGATGTTAAAATTAAACATAATTCACATTTCAGTGTACATGGTTTTATTAAAACACATTGATACTTTTTCTTTCTTTAATCCTCACCCAAGGACTTGTTTATTGATTTTTTTTTTAATTTTCATTTTTTAGATAGGGAGAAAGAGAACATTGATTGGCTGCCTCTCATACATGCCCCAACTGGGGTTGAACCTACAATTTAGGCATGTGCCAACTGAGCCACACCGATCAGAGCTCATTTTTAGACTATTGCTGCTTTTGTGTTACAGTGGCAAAGTTGATAAGCTGCAACAGGGAGGCTGTGGTCCACAAAGCCTAAAATATTTACTATTTGGCCCTTGTTCTAAAGTGACAGTTTACATATTAATCCCTCTGAAGCCTTTGCGAAACAATCTTCTCTCAACAGCTAGTTAATCCTTTCCTCCTCTGGACTCCTAAAGCATTCTGTGACCACCCTCTAACCACCAGCCCCTTATGTCCTGTAATCATCTGTTTACTTGTCTGTATTTCTCAATAAACTATTAACCTCTCAAGGGCAAATATTACCCAATTCTTTAAAAAATCACAAGCACTGGTAAGACAGGTACCTATCGTTTGTTTAATAAATAACCAATGGAAGAATGACATTTGTGGTATTAAAGCGACATTTGCCTCGGAACACAGAGTGAAGCACAAATTACAGAAGTGACAATACCTCTAGATTAGAACAAAATATCTCAATACACACTATTGAGGTACTATTTCAAAGGCACAGCAGAAATATATAGGAGTTGGCAAAAGTAGGTTTACAGTTGTTTGTATGGAAAATAATATAATAAATACAAGAATAAACTTTCATGTACTCACAACTGTAGACCTACTTTTGCCCACCCCTGTATGTAGATCTAAAATGTTACATTAATTATATGAAGAACATTAAGTTACATTAAGTGAAAGAGATTCCAGCCGACTCTTTCTAAAAGGTTTTATTAAATGAAATAATCTAGTGGCTTGTCTTTTATTTCCACTAGAACCAAAGCTTCCCAAGGACAGAAACCAGTGGATTTATCTGTGACCCCCAGACCCAGGATAGACTAGCAAAAATCTTAGGTACAGCACTAAAAAAAACTATTTGTGGTATGAAAGAAGGGCCAGTGCAGATGCAGAACTGTGCCATCTTAAGTTTCTGTTCACAAGTGTTTTTAAAACAATTCATCCATCCAGTCTGCTTCCCCACAGTTCAGCTGGGGGAAGTCAATGCAGTGGGATATCCCAAGTAGATCCCAATCTAAGCGAGCCCTGTCCATCTGAGCCCTGTCCTCTGAGGAAATTTGCCAAGATCCTTCAAGCTAGTTCCCCAGTTTTTCTAGTCTCAGAATATGCTCTAAACTCAAGGCCTGGCACAGGGGCATTCTGCAAAGTGTGAGTCAGTCACAACAGCTCTAGTACCGCACATCAGTATGCTCTGCAGACCTTCAGATTATTTTTCTCAGAGAAATACAGGGCAGTAGAGGTTAGACAAGGAGCCATGGCCTGTCACCAAACACCTCTGGTTAGAGCAGGCTCTGGTTCAGATACTGCAGAAACATGTTGGCCAGCTGAGGCAGGTTCTCATTATTGGGATGCATTTTGGTGTAGGAAATAAACTGGCGTCGGAGGCGGCTCAGTTCGGCCATGGACAAAGGCCGGGTAAACTGAAGGTGTTCCGTGGTCCCAGGAAGCTTAAGCAAGTCTCCGGGGACTGCGCTCTTCTGCGCTTCCATCAGTCCCGCCAACACCTGGCTGGTGACCTGATCCAGCTGGTGCAGAAAGCTGCCCGAGGCAAGGGGCTGGGACTGGGTAGACTGATGGGGTGGAGGAGCAGGGTTCTCAAAAAGGGCAGCCCGGATCTCTGCGAGGGGCAACGGCTCCTCTAAGCCCACCAAGGTGAACAGGGGTCGGTCCCAGCGTTCCGCGAGTCCGGAGCCTCGAAGCGCAGCATTAGGGCCTCCAGAAGTTCGGGAGGGTACAAGGCACTGGACACATGGTTTGCAGCTTTCTCGAAATCAGGGATCACGACAGCTGGGAGATCTGGCGTTCCGGTTTCCTTCGGCTCCAGTTCCGTAAGTAGGTGTGCCTGGGTTCCCCCATTTACTACCGAGTCCACTGCTCGCGCTTCCCTAAGGACGCGGGCGCCCGCTGCCGGAGGTCTCCCTCCCTCTTGGGCGCGCGGCCGCCAACTCACACTGACGTTCCGGCTCTGCTTCTCCTCCGCAGCCGCCACCCGAGGTCCCCCGCTCGGACTGCCGGGCCGTACGCAGTAGACCAGGCAGAGCGGGGTGCGCGCCGCCCGCGCCAGGCAGTAGAGCTCGTAGCGGAAGCCCTTAATGTAGTTAATGGAGTCAAGGATGACCACCTCGTGACGACTCAGGCGCCGCTCCACGGCAGCGCGCAGGGCCCCCCGCAGCGCCTTCTCGCGGGCCGAATCGCCGTACACTGTCGGGTCCTCCGCCCCCAGCACCGCCGCGTCGTCCACCACGTACACCGCGTGGCCCTCGGCCGCCAGCGCCCCGCGGAGCTCCTCTGCGCGTCGGCTCTTGCCGCAGTACGGCAGCCCGCAAAACACTACCAGCGGCATCCTCCCAGGGCGCGGCCATGTGCAACCCGCACGTCAACTTCCGGGTTGCCGGCGTCCAAGACGCAAACCGGAAGTGCAAACTGAACTTCCGGCAGGCCTTGGCTCTTATAGGACCTCTTGTTGCTATGGAAACGAGAGTCCCAGCCAACTAGACCCAGGTCCTCTTCTCTCAGAAAGGAGATAAGAGACTAGAATGGCATCATTTATTTATGTCAAATGTTACAGGCCTCATGGGAATGTTATCTCCCTGTGGCCAAGGACTTTACCCATTCATTTCTAATGGGGCCTTTGTGAACATTAAATATTGCAAAAACAATCAGAACTATATTTAGTATATAGAAGACAATTCACAAATGCTAGTTCCCCTTCATTCCTTACACCCAGTGACTCTCAATAACTGTTTATTCAATAGCCATTTCAGTCACTTAACATCTCCGTGTTTGGGGATTCAGAGATGAACATAAAACAGTTCCCCTATAGGAGATCAAGGGTCTGAATGGGAAGAGTTAGGCACCTACAAGCAGAATAATATATACTACTAGAGGCCTGATGCATGAAAGTTGTGCAAGAGTAGGCCTTCCTTCCCCCGCTGCCTGCGCTGGCTTCCCTCCGGCTGCCGGCAGGCACCCAGGCCCCAGGCTTCCCTCACAGCCCCAGCTTCATCCAGAAGGTCATCCGGAAGGATGTCCAGAAGGACATCTGGTCTAACTAGCATATTATGCTTTTATTATTATAGATAATGGAGGGTGGATATAGGTTGGGTTGTAACAGTACAGGGGAAAAAACCACAAACTGCCCAGAAAAATCACTGAAGACTTTATCTAAAAACAGTCATTTGATTTAGAACTTGAAAGACTAATAGGAATTTTTCTCCTAAGTAAGGTTGCCAGATAAAATACATGATGCCTAGTTAAATTTGAATTTCAGATAAACAACAAAAATTTTTTGGTTTTTTTTTTTAAATATATTTTTTTATTGATTTTAGGTAGAGGAAGGGAGAGAGATAGAAACATCGATGAGAGAGATCCCCGACTAGGGATCAAGCCTGCAACCCAGGCATGTGCCCTGACCAGGAATCGAACCAAAGCATGATTTCCTGGTTCATGAGTCGATGCTCAACCACTGAGACACACTGGCCGAGCCAAAACAATTTTTTTAAATATAGGTATGTCTCAAACATTACATGGGGCATATTTAAAATTATTGTTTACCCAAAATTAAAACTTAACTGAGCATCCTTTATTTTTATTTGCTAAATCTGGCAATCCTACTCTAATTCAGAAGGTATGAGACTCAGAACCATGAAGCTGTAGAATCTGTTCTAGCAAAAGCAAACACTATAGTTTGTGTTTCTGTGCAAGTATATGTGTGTAAGGTAGGTGCACATAAGTATATTAGGTCTTTGTATTTCTCCAAAACATTTAAGTCTTGGCTCTGCCACTTACTAGCCGTGTAAACTATTGTCAAGTTATTTAACCATTCTGTATCTCAATTTCCTCTCCTGCATAATAGTTCTTACTTCACAGGCTGAACCAACCTTAGAGGTTGTGAGGATTAAATGAATTAATGCATACAAAGCACTTCCCTTCCCTGCTCTGCCTTTTTCTCTCCCTCTGTGTCAGTTGTCTGTGCAAAGACTTGGAATTTTAAGACTACTCAACTTGAGACTAGTAGGCAATATGATTTACTGGTTGAGTGCAGGCTCTGAAGCCAGAATGCCTGCATCTGAATCTTAGCTTCACCACTTACTAGCTGTGTGATTTTTGGCAAGTTACATAATTGCTCTATGCCTTAGTTTTCTTATCTTCAAAATGAAGGTAACAACAGTACCCACCTCAAAAGAGTTATTATGAGAATTAAATAAGCTAGTTCACATAATTCAATGTCTGGTGCATAGTAAGCACTTACTAGATGTTAGATAGTATTAGTGTTGTTGTTATCATGCAAGTATTCATTTTTGCTCTGCTTTGGCGTGACCTTCACATACTAAAATGTCCGAAAAGTGTTTTACCACCCTAAGTAATCTAAAACCGTATCTTATACCTGGCAGCTGCTTCTCTCTTCCCATCTTCTAGTGTCCTCCAATGAATGTGATCTCCAAAACCTAGAAGAAAAGAGTCTTATAAACATTCACACATGAATAAAGAGTAAAGACCCAAGAAAGAAGTGTGGCATGTTCACCCATAAAAAAGGCTTTCCTCTATCAAGAGCATGGTGTTCAAGTCCCTGCTCCACCACTTTCTGGGTTTTTTGGACCATGGACTGTCCCATACCTCAAGCTTCGCTTTTCAGACCTGTAAAATGGAGATAACATTGCCTACTGATAGTTTTTAAGGAAAATAAATAATGTCTGTAAAATGCTTTGTAATCTAACACAGAGTATGCAAATAATACAATAAGAATGAATGGGAATTTTCCACAGAGTAAACATAAAGCAGGACACAACAAATCATTACTAGTTGAAGACAATTCAGCAATATTGCTTTTGAGTCTGAAAGAGATGGATGACGACTCCAATGCCTATTAAATGCATGAATTTTGTGAATAAAGTAAGCTCTCCAAGTCCCAATTTCTTCATCTGTAAAATCAAGATAATATACCCACCTCCTCCAAGTGTGGGTGTAAGGATTAAATGAGATAATATTTTTAAAGCTTTTCTTGTCTTAATTCCCCACACTTCAGCCAGAGTGATATTTTAAAATCACATCTCTGGTGGGTAAAAACTTTTCAGAGGCTTTCCAAGCCCCAAAAAGAAAGGCCAAACTCTTGCAGCAGGACTTACAAAGCCTTTCAGAACATGGCACTTGCCCACCTCTCCAGGCTCACTTTCCACACTTTTCCTAAAATCTTACACACAAAACTTCTTTCAATTCCTTAAATGCAGCATGCACTTTCTCCCCTCCAGCTTTCATAATCACTGCTTCTCCTGCCTTTCCTTCCACCTTCACCTCCCATTCATTCTTCAGGTATAAACCTAGAGGGCATTTCTTCTAGTAAATCTTCCCTGATTCCCATGACAGCACTTCCCAGGCTGAATTGTAAATGTTGGATGTGTTCCCCTTTACCCCAAAGTGAATTCCCTAAGAGTTGGGAACATAACTGTCTTATTCCCTCCTGTTTCCCTAGCTCTTAGCTCTATACATGGCCAAGGAAAGTGCTCCATAAAGTATTTTATTGAGTCAATGAATCTTATTTCAGCCATAACATAAATTACTCAATTTTATATCTGGAAAATTGTTAGTGATCATAATAATGCTAGCTGCTATTTATGGACCACCTTCTATATTCTTGGCACATCACATGTGTTACCTCATTTAAATTTGGCAATAATTTATAATAATCCTCTCTTACTTAACCTCTCTATACTTGTTTTCTCATCATTAAAATATGTATAAGTGATCAGTAAATGGCAGCGTTTGTTATCTTTACAGTTGAGACTTCTGAGGCTCAGAGAAGTTACAGAACCTGTACCAGGTCACAGAGCTGGTAAATGGTCAAGTTGGGATTTAAACTTCAATTTTATGACTTTTCAATTACTATACTATCTCCCTCGCCTTTCTTTCCTAGAAATAAAATCAAATTTCCATCATTGTTAACACAGAGAAATAAATAGCTCATTCAGATTAGCACATGGGGGCAAAATCCAAACTAACCATCACCCTTTTCATTCCCAACAGCATGGGCTGCTGACCAGGAGGAAATGTGTCACTTGCCGAGGGCCCAAAGTCTAATCCTGAAGAGTGAACAATTACATAAGAGTACAACTGGGAGGATGTTCAGAAGAATTGGAAGGTACTTAATGTGATCCCCGTCATTCTACTTGTCAACACCTAAACTCAGGCAACTTAATCCTGCTTTGGCAGGATGCCCAACTAGACAACTCTGTCTACCCCCTCCTCCTCCCTCCCTTTCACTCTCTCTAAAAACCAATGGAAAAAAATATCCTGGGGTAAGGATTCAGAAAAAGAGTTTGGATTTGCATATGTTCATTTTGAGACGCTTACTAGACATCCAATTGGAGATGCTGAATGAACAACTGAATATCTGAACCTGAAATTCAAAGGCGTTATGAGCATATGAATGTAATTTAAAGCCTGAGACTGAATAAGATCCCACAGGAGTGAGTATAGATGGAGAGGAAGTCCAAGAGCCCTGGAGTCCTCCCAGGGAGATAAAGAATAACTAGCCAAGGCCATAAGAAGGAACTGCCAGTGAGATCGGCAGAAAACCGGCAGTGCGTGGAGTCCTACAATCTAAGTGTTTCCAAGATGCTTCAAGAAGGAAAGGTGATCAACTGACTCCACTATTCCTGTTAAATCAGAAATGACCACTGGATTTAGCAACTGAGGAACAGTGCTGACTTTGGCAAGACCAGTTTCAACAGAGGAGTGAAGATGACAGCATAATTACAGCAAATCAAGAGAGCCCAAAGGAAGATTTCTAGAACTAGGACACACAGCACTTTCAAATAATTTTGCTGAAGGGGGAAAAGGGCATTGCTAAAGGGAGCTATGAGTTGAGGAAGGGTTTTAACTCAATGGAAAGGGAAGTACAGGATGTTGAAAGCTGATAGAAATTATATAATAATGGAAGAAAAGCTGATGATACAAGATGAGAAGAGAGGGTAAAAAAACATCGTGAGCCCTAGCGGTTTGGCTCAACGGATAGAGCGTTGGCCTGTGACTGAAGGGTCCAGGGTTTGATTCCGGTCAAGGGCACATGCCTGCGTTGCCGGCTCGATCCCCAGCGTGGGGCATGCAGCCAATCAATAAATCTCTCTCATCATTGATGTCCCTCTCCCTTCCTCTCTGAAATCAATAAAAATATTTTTTTAAAAAATATTGTGAGTAGGTAAAAGGACATGGGATTTATTACTCAAGTAGAGGGATTAGCCTTTGCTAGGAGCACAGTTTATCCAACAAAGATAGGAAAGGAAGAATATATGAACACTGGTGCTAGAAGGTAGGTAAATGTAGTGGTGACAGTTTTTGAAAGGTCTCTTTTAATTCCTTCTATTATATAGGAAGCATGGTCACCAGCTGAGAGCAAGGATTGTGGAAGAAGCCTGGAGGTTTGAAGAGATGAGGAAATATGAAATAGTCCCCTAGGAGAAAAGAACCAGAGAAAAAGGATAAGTAAAGGGCATGTTTCAGGAAGGAAGGGATTCCAGAAGAAAGCTTAGATACAAGGAACAGTGAGCAAATAAATTGGTAAACACGTAGATACTTCTAAGTACTAAGTGTAGAAAAATTTGTAATGCTCAACTTGTAGAGTTTTTAAAAAAAGACAACTAAAGTGCAAGACAACTACTTATAAAGAGGAAATGACTTGAGTTAAAGTGTTCTTAATAACATCAAGATATTAATCTTAGATTTTGTTAAGTATGCAAAATTTCAAGAGTAACCACTAAAAGAACTAGAGCGCCAACTTCCAAACTAATAAAGGAGATAAAACAAAATAAGAACAAACAAATACTCAACCTCTAAAGAAAGGGCACAAATGGAGGGGGAAAAAAGCATAGAAAAAACAGAAGCAATGGAAACTGGATGAGAGAAATATGACCATCTCTAATCACCACAAACATCATAATCACCACAAACATAAGTGGACTAAATTTGCCAGTTGGAGTTAAAAGACAGTAATGGTCAGATTTTTGTGTGTGTTTTTTTAAGAACATGAAACTATGATGTTTATAAGAGCACCTAAAAAAGGACTTATAAAAGTAAAAAATAAAATGATATATATACCAGGCAAATGATAGCCAAAAGAAAGTCAGGGAAGCTAGATTAATATCAGGTAAAATAAAATTTATCCATAAACTTGGGCTACTCAGGAGCTAGCTGACAAAACTTACAGTCACAGGAGTTATTACTAAGAAAGTCCCTCAAGTTGGGATTTAAACTTGCACGGTTCAATGGAATTTTCTGCACTGATGAGAATGTTCTATATCTGCACTGTTCAATGTAGTAACCACAAGCCACAGGTGGCTGGTGAGTACTTGAAAGGTAGCTAATGCAACTGAGAAGCTAAATTTTTAATTGTATTGAATTTTAATTAATTTAAAATTTAAGAGTGACACATGGCTAGTGCTACTGTATTGGACAGCACAAACTTAAGAGATTAGTCCAATCCTCTCATACTACAAGGGCCTAGAAAAGGACAGAGCCTACCCTAAACCACAGAGGAAGCTACAACCAGAATTTAGGTCTCTTGATTCCTAATTAACATTCTTCTCTGGTACCCCAACAGTTCCTTAGCCACCTTATTGCATTATTCCTAAGAGTAAATCTAGAGGTGTAATTTGAAATAGTTCACTACATGTCCAAAATTTCTTTAAAAATTCATAGTAAAAAGTAACTGGATTTTTTTAATAATAGGAATAATCATCATCATTACTTTTTGATTTCTTACTTATGTGATAATTACAATAACATAATGATACGATAACAGTATCAATGACTAACATTCGTATGGCATTTATTACATGCCAGGCACAGTTTTGCGTGCTTTTACATGTACTGACATTTAATCCTCACAATAAACTTATGAGGAAGAAACTCTAATATTCCCATTTTACAAATATGGAACCTGAAGTTAAATAGCTTGCTAAAGGTTACACTTCCAGTACATGGCAGAGCTGAGATTAGAACCTACCTAGGTGGTTGAGTTCCAGAGTCTATAGTTTAACCACTCACAAGACTTTACCGCCTCCTTAGCAAGAGTTAAATGAATGAAGGAGTTAAATGAATGAAGGAGTGTAGCTTCACCAAAGCAGAATGTAAACACTGCCTTCAGATCTAGAAAACCTAAGTTTTTTGTTTCCCTTCAAAAATGACTTGAAAGGGTACAGTATTTACCTTATTACTGAAATCACCTACTCCCCGACACCACCCCCACACACACCCATGCCAACGTGGAACATTTGAAGAGAGTCCAGTTTCCTAAAGTGTCACCTGCACAGCCACTTAATTTATGCCAGTTTCTGCAAAGTGAGCTGAAGGCTTCCACGTCAGCAAATCCTTCCCTAAAAACATTAATATTAAAAAAAAGGAAGAAAAAAAAAAGGAAAGTGACCATTCCTAGACACAGTATTTACATCAGACTTCCCAAGCTCTTCATCCTAAAATTGTTTTCATGAGTGTAAACGAAAGAAAAGTATTATTCACCCCCTCCCAGCTGACAAAAGGTCAAGTGTCAGAGCTGGCAGCCACATCTCTAAAATAGGGAACATTGTACCTGAGAGGTAGAATAACATAGTGGCCCTCAAAAAAGGTCTGTCTGTGGTCAAACAGAGCTGGATTGGAATCCTAGTTCAGTCACTTGCTGTTTGCATAAATGCAAAATATGCCTAAGAAAAATATCTATTCCATAGGATTGTTGTGAATGTGAAGAGGGAACAATGTGGAATGTAAACACTCCCCATGTGTCAGTCCCTAATTTTTATTCCAAAGACGTGACAATCATTTTCTGTTTCAGGAGGAGAGCACATAAACTGCCACCCCAACAACTTTCTCATTTCTCCTTTACGGTCTTCAGAGGAGTTTCTGCCCTCAGAGGCAGGAGTGTATGTGCTTGTTAAGAGCACTGGCTCTGGGATGTGTAGCCCAACTAGCCTACTTACTCGCTGTGTGACTCCTGTGCCCCACTTTAGGTTCTTTATCTGTGAAACGGGGATGATCTCAGAAGGTTACTATGAGGATTAAACCAGCCAATATATGAAAAGTGCACAGAACGGTGCCTGAATATAGCAATGTACGTAAATGTTAGTTGTTACACTTCTCCCCATAGGTAATATAGTTCAAATTTTTAGCACATGGAGAATAACAAAATTATTTTAGAACTCTAGACTGTTAGATCTGGAAGAACTCTTAGGAATCATTTCTAGTTCAACTCTCTTATTTAATAAATGGCCTGCAGGGAAGACCACAGCTGCTATATGGTCTGTCCAGGATTAAAACCAGGCCTTGCCCGGCCGGTGTGGTTCAATGGTTGAGCATCAACCCAAGAACCAAGAGGTCACCAGTTCAATTTCTGGTCAGGGCACATGCGGGGGTTTATGGGCTCAATCCCCAGTAGGGAGTACGCAGGGGGCAGCCAGTTGATGTTTCTCTCTCATCGATGTTTCTCTCTCTCCCTCTACTTTTAAAAATCAATAAAAGCATATATAAAAAAACACACACACACACACAAAACCCCAAGCCTCCTGATTCCTATTTAGTGCTCATACCATACCATTGTACTTCCTCTTCTTAATGAAAACAGTAGAGTCATGCAGTTTCTCCTGTCTGCAAACCACCAGGCCATCTTCAGGAAAGAGCCAGAGCTACTTAGACAATGTCATGTAATTGCCTGCTTACTTGTCTTGATTAGTCTTCACACTACTTCCCATTCCACAGGCTTTTCTTACAAGGTGAACTCGACATTCCCCCATGCAGCAAGAGTGGAGGAGGTTAATGTCCCTCCCCGCTGAACCAGCCCAGACAGAGTATAGTGGGAGCTATGCTATGTGACTTGTAAAGCTAGATGATAAAAATGCTATGCATTTCCACCTTGTTCTTTTGAGGCACTCACTCTTGAAATCCAGCTGTCTTACTGTGAGGAGGCCCACACTAGCCCATGAAGAAACTGACATCACAGAACAGAGAAACACACCTTCCCCACTGTGCCTTCTTTGAATTCCTGACCCACAGAATTGTGAACATAATAAAATGATTTCTTTACACCACTACATTTTTTAGTGGTTTGTTATACAGCAACGATAACTAGAATAACCACAAGAGCTTCATGTCTAACGAGGAATAAAAATACTGAATACATGACTCCAAGGGATTGCCTACAACTAGCACAGTAACTAGAACACAGTAAATGATCTGTTGATGTCTCAGGTAGTTATTATTATGCCCACTTTTGCAGATGAGAAACTAAGCTTTGAGAAGTTAAGCAACTTGCCCTAGGCCTCTTAGCTTGTTAGTGACAGAATAAATTGAAACTCAGATCAAAACCCACACTCCTAACACTACCCTTCTGTCTCCCTTGGTACTTACAATTTTACACCAAATATACAGTAATCTGTTTTAAAATGGGGTTGTCAGTATTTAAAACATTCTGGCCCAGTAGAATTCACCATGTAGTTTCATCACTGAGATGGAAACCCACATATCACCTCAGAGCAGCATTCTCTGACCTTCCTAATTCAGGTAATATGAGTTCCCTCATCCTTTCCAGCCTCTCCATCCCAATTTCATTTTATTTCCAGTACTGATCCCAAGCTGAAACTGTCTTATTGACAGGAGTGTCCAAGACGGTGCCTGGAATATGGTAGGTGATCAAAAATTATTTACTGAATTAAGGAGGGACTGTATTCAGGCACACTGAATGTTCACAAAATCTCATCACACACCGATAAATGAACAAATAGGGAGGATAAGAGAAATCGAATTTCAAACAGCAGAACTGCAGGAGAGTCTTTCCATACAGTAAGATCAGTACCAAAAAAAAAAAAAAAAAAAGGAAGGGGAGGGGAATCAACGCTACCACTCACCCGATTAGAAAAGCATAAACTCTGAGTTCGAATGAAGATGTAAGAAATGGGATGGAGTAGGGAGATCACATCTTCTATTCTCTATTCATAACCACTGAATAACTCCTCAGCACTCACAAACAATTCAGCTCCTTCAGACACACTAACGGAACCACAGGAGGGACAACTGTTGGTGGCCCCTCTAACTTCGGACCTTCTACCTTCTTTTAGCCCTTCCTTTTGCACCAGTCACCACTTCCTGGAATGCAGGTATGGTTCCCCCGAGGGCAAGGAGGCAGTAACCTTCCTCTTGAGGAAGAGGTAAGTTGGGGAATCTTCAGACCAAGCGCAAGGCTCTCTGCATATGCATGTCCAAAAAAGGCCCTATTTCTCCTAGCAGTAAAGGTGGCTGTTCCTGAGGACCTACCAAGTGCTAAGCACTGTGCTGGGCTCTTAAACATGCTTCTTCTAATTTAAGGGCCATTCCTTACCCCATCCCAAGAACAACGTCCCATCACATCATGCCCTAGACCCCGCTCCTCCCTACCCCAAGAAATCTTCTTCAAACTCCAAGAGCGGTTGGCTAGGTTAAAAAAGAATCTGGCGTGACTAAAGAGATAGAATGGGAGGGGGGTCGTGTTAAGAGAAGAGGGTTATACTGGGCTGGGACCCAGGATAAGTAAAGATTAAGATAAGAATGCGGTCTGACCCTTTCCAAGCCCAGTACGTCCATCAGAAAAGCTGACCAGGAGCAGGAAACTGAAGCCCAGCAAACAGGTGGCCCCGAGACGAGGCCGCAGCTCCATGGTGGTAAGTGTGCGGGGCCACCGGGCAGAGCGGACGCAGAGCCGGAGTCCTACAGCAGAAGGTCCGCGCCCTTCCCCAAACGCGGCTCAACTCAACCCCTCGAGTTCCCAGATTTTTTTTCCCCCTTAACTCTGAAGGAAGTGATGTTAAACGGATGTGGGTGGTGCCTCCGGGGTCCGGATTGTGATCGAGTGAGTTTAAAGGTGCAGATCACGTAGAAGGGTATAGGTGTTGCTCTCAAACGCAAGTTGCTTCCCCCTACCCAACCCCGATTTTGGATGTTCTGTCGGAAGACATAGAGAGAAAAAAGTGGGCTGAGATAGTGATGGGGTGCGGAGGAAGCTTCGGAAACCGTTGCTGGTTGCGTCTGCCAGCAGGCTAGCCCCGCCCCCTAGAACCGCTGCACTTAATATTAACAACGCAAATTATCGATCGGCGAAGTCAGCCGCGCCAAACAGCGGGCGGGTTGCCCATTGGCCTCGGGTCCCACGTCCCCCGCCGCAAACATAAAAGACTAGACTATTGGATTTCATTCTTGGGCTCCTGCTTGGTCTTCAGGAGACCTAGAAAACCTGTACATGGTCTCCGTGCCTTGCAAGAACGCCTCTTCTTGCTGGAGAAGAAGCGCTGGACCTTATTTTCCTGGCAACCGCAATTCTTCCACTCAGGGATTATGCAACTAACCAATGCCTGCACTGAAAAATACCCGAACTTGGTATCTGTTATTGCAAAACTGACCTAGCTTAGCTCTTCAGGGAACCAGGACAGAAGTCACTGCAGGCATTTAAACTGTAGAGCTTCTTCTGGTTAAATCTATTTGCTTTTGTTGTTTTTTATTTATTTTATTTATTTTTTCTTTTTTTGCTATTGTTGTCTTTAAACTTTGTGGGTTGAGTATTTCTCCAAATTTTTTTTCTCTGTATGTCTTGTCATACAGAGATCAAAATGTCTTGTCTCGCCTCCTAAGTGGGGACTAGTTGAGTACGACAGTGCATACTTAATATCTAGTAAAAGACATCTGACAAAGTACACACCCAAACAAAAATACACACTGCGCTTTTATTAGGCTCCCTACCTATCGCAGGCACCAACACAATGGAAAGCTTGGGAGACTGCAAGCTCCAGAATGCACCGCGGCCACCCGCACCTGTCACCTTTCCATTGGGAGGCGCAGAGCAGGCTGGGCCCTGTAGTTCGCCCTCGCTCTCCCCGGATAGGTTGCTCTGGTGAGGGCTGGCTGTATCACGTGGACCCCGCTCCCGCCGCCGCCGCCTCCGTCGTCTTTCTCTGTCTGGGCTGAGGCAGCCATCTTGCTCTTGCCGCGTGCCGGTGTTGGAGGACTCTCCCTGCTTCAGGTGAGACCCCCGGCGGTCCCGCCACTCCACGGCCATAGGCCGCTGCGCACGGTCTCCCCCCGCCCTCTTCTTCCGACACCCGCCAACCTCTCGGGCTGCCACTTCCGCCGTGGCGCGCGAAGTGGGGGCGGAGGCGGCTAGCCTGGCCTGTCGGTTACCGGCGGCGCGGCTGGGGGTCGGCACCTGAGGGAAGGTCCCCAGCACCACCCCCCTCTGTGGGGGCGAGCGGGCCCGGGCTGTTGCCGCCCAGATCCGGCCCCAGGAGGCGGGTGATCCCCCGCCTCTGTCCGGTGACTCCATTATCCAAACAGTGTTGTGAGCTTGGAGCTGTGCACAGCCAGTCCGTTGTCATCGCATTTGATTCTCCCCAGCAGAAAGGGAAACTGAGGTTTGCAGCCCCGGCCCCCTACCGCCCGGACCGAATTGCGTGGCAGCGCTCTGCACCTCCTAATGGCAGCAACTGTTTGCCAGTCGGGCTCCCGATCCGGGACACTGCCCGGCGGGCTTTGAGAGCCCCATCCCACTTCTGGATGCGTAGTAGGCTGTCAGGAGGTGGATGGTGGACCGACTGACACAGTGTGACATCGCTAGTGATGGTGGTTTCAACTTCCTGTCCCGCGTCCTTTCACTGACTATGCCGTAGCTGTCCCCTCGGGATTGGTAACAATAGTTACCAGTTTTTGCGAATCTACTGTGAGTCATACCCTGTGCTATTGATAACCTTTAACCATGAACAGCACGCTTTGAAGTGTGTGGCGTTAACACTTTTTCTAGTGCAGAAGAGTCACAGGTTCAGAGAAGTGAAATACCTTTCCGAAACCCTGATTGGTAGAACCTTGATTCTTCTGATGGCAAAGCTTATGCTTCTCTTAGAGAAACCCAACACGATAAAAAAAAAAAAAAGTCGGGACTAAGGGCTGAAATTATTATATCTCTGTGTAAACATGATGTATGTGAAAATGCCTATTATAATGTTAGGAACTTAGACACTCAATAAATATTGAGTATAACCTCATTGTTGATACCCTTTCTTGAGTCCGTAAGGAAAAGGCTGAAGGATTCTAGGGTCCCCAAGGAAGAGCTCGAGGATCATATGCCCTTAGGAAGTTACTTCTCCCTTTTGGGCCTAGAAAATGTCTTCTCCCTACTCGGCCCTCATTTGCAAATCTATGAAATTGGAAGGGAGGTGAACTGTTCATAATTTTTACCCTGCTGCTGCTTGCAAGTATTTGAGACAGCCTTACATACAAGACAATAAATTACAGGTTGATTGAGGAATAGGGAAGTAAGCCAGGTGATCTTTAAGGTTTACATTTCTAAGCTTGACATTTCTCATAGACAGACCACTCCTCTTTTCCTACTTGAATTCCATACACCCCAACCCGCTAATAGACAAAGGACCCCCCTTCTTCCCCTACCCCTTTGAGCTTCCAACCTCCCTAATATGCTTTTTTTTTCCTGAGATACTCCTTGAGAACAAGTTCTCTGTTGTCCTGATTACCTAAAATGGAATCTATTCTTTTATTGTGCACATTGATATAGTTAATTTTGTTGCTTTTGTTTCAGACAAGTCAGGACTCTCTATCTTGATTTCTGTCTCTTCTCTTCCATCTCTTGGGGGTTGTCACTTGAAAATGCAGAGGCGTCCCAAAAGGTTTATTTACCCTATGTCTAGTTCTAATAGTTTCACTTAGCCCCTTTTTTTGGTCAAAAAAGTCCTTAGCTCTTTGTTGGTTCACTACATCTTCATAGCCAATTCCTTTGAGAAAAGTGAATATTGGTCCTTTTCTGTAGATTTTGAGCATAGAGATTGGGATTTACGTCAGCAAATTTAAGTGTATGACACACTAAAGATCTCTGATTTTATATTCTAATCACACTTCCTCGTATAAGAGATTGTTTTTAGCTGCTTGAACATTGTGATTCAGTGCTGAGCGAAGATTTAAGGAATCATAAATTCTAAATGTTATTTGACTAGGCTGCGCAACTGGGAAAATGAAGACTGTAAATAAATTCTGAATTAATGTAAAAAAATGTTATTTGGAAACTGGACTTTATTTGGCCTTAAAGCAGAGATATATATACAGGTTAGTGCCTAAGTACAGTGTCAGAATATGGAATATGGAATGTTTCACTTCTCAAATGAAGAAAACAGTCTTTTTCATCTGAATGATGATTATAAAGAGGTTAGAGAATTGGCCAAAAAAAGGCTTGTACTTTATGCCATCTCTCACATCTCAGTAATGATCTGTTGATCCACAGAACAAGTAAAACAAGGCTTTAACATTGGCTTTTATTTGTTTATATAGTGTGGAATGTTATGGTTCATTATAAACTTAAGAACTTTTTTCCTTAGTATGAATATCACTGACCAGACTAGGATTCATGACTTTATAATGTTCTTAGAATTTTCAAAATTAAGTTTAGCCTTAAAGGGCTTTATTAAGAGTCTCTTCACCTTCTCCCCCCCAAAATTTTAGTATTAATGTAGCAGAGATATGTTTTTTGTCAAATTGTGCAGTGAGGCATTATGCCCTGTATGCAAGCATATCTTGATAAGTATGACATATTATATCACTGCAAAGTATTGAATGAACTCTGGAAAGTGCTGCAGAAGCACTGAACCTCTAAAAATCTGGTTCTCATACCTTGTTATTAACATACCATCTGACCTTGAATAGAGGACATGAGTACCTCATATCTTGACAGCTAGACAGTCTATTGTTGAATTTTTTTCCTTGCCCAGCTTTTTTTGTTGGTTTGTTTTTTATTTATGGCTTACAAGGAATACAGAATGTGATTTGGGAGAAAAACATCTACTTAAAGGTTGTGCTAATAACATTTGGTAACAGCTCTCTGCTGTAAAAATCTTTGAGGGAAAACTGGCTTGCCTACAGAGATTTTGTAATTGGTTAGGTTTTACTTGAATCATGCATTTAAGGAGGGACCTTCAAATAGGTAACTTTGAATCCCATTCTATTTGCATATTCGGCTCCCTCGTGGTATTATTTAATTTTTGTTCTTTTAATATCTGGTTTATGAAGCTAGAAAAAGTTATTAATATTTATTAAGAATATAGGCAGTATTAATATGATCATGGTGGTAATGAGTGCTGCAAACTCAGTGAACCAGAAGGTACTGTTGCATAAACAGTTATTTTATTTTGGTAAAACAGTAACTTTAACAAATCTATTTTTCCCCCCCCTAGATTTACCAACAGCATGAATCAAGAAAAGTTAGCCAAACTTCAGGCTCAGGTCCGGATAGGGGGCAAGGTGAGTGTGGCATAAAAAAAATTGGTAGGAGGATGTATTATTATCAGATATTATTATTATTTGGATTTGTGGTTATTGAAAATCTAAAATCTTTTCAATAATCAAGATCAAACCACATTCCAATTTGAAAGTAATTTGTCAAGATCTAAAGTAGATAACCAGAAGACTTCTCTTTCTGGTGGTGTAATGAAAATAGCCACCTTTGTTTGAATCCTCTTAACATCTGGTAGTTACAGGAAAAAGCTACCCAAACTTGTTAAGCTTCCATTTTTACATCTGCAAAAGAGAAATAGTCCTACATAGGATGCTCCAAAAAATTAGAGTAATATTTATAAAACACCTAACCTGGTGTCTGGCACAGAGTAGATACTTAATAAATGGTAGCTATTATTATTATTTTAAAGATTTATTATTGATTTGTAGGGAGAGAGAGAAACATTGACTGCCTCCTGTACACCCCCTACCGGGGAGTGAGCCCGCCACCTGGGCATGTGCCCTGATTGGGAATTGAACCGGCAACCTTTTGGTGTACAGGACAATGCCCAGCCAACTGAGCCACACTGGCCGGGGCTGGTAGCTATTATGTTAGATTCACCTTCAGGACATCCCAAATGTGCTGGATACTCTTTCTGCTACAGTTTGGTTTACAAGTGGTTAACTGAAGATATTCCAGTTGATTGTAACATTTTGTTCAGTGCTAGATTTTCCTCCCAAATTCCTGTCTGTGTGAACATGAGCATTCTTATTCCATGTACTTTGAAGCCTAAGGAAGAGCTAGTTCTGAGCACTGAACGTCTTTGATTCCCCTTCAGCTCTGTCCCTAGGCTCAAGGAGAACATTCTACCCTTATCTCTGCCCAGCACAATCTTTGCAAAAGGAAAAGCAAGAATAGTGCTTACATCAGACCTGGGAAGGATAGGTAGGATACTATGTAGCAGCTGAACTGTGTCATTTACTTAGATGATAACCACAGCTCCTGGGAATGGGGACAGAAGAGGGTAAAGGGAAGAAGTGACTAGTACTTTCTCTTTTCATAGTGATACCATTAGTACCTAGAAAAGCTTGATACAGCACATCACTATTATATATATTTTAAACAAGGTGGTTGGCACATTTTTTTCATTTAACTAGTTTATTGAGCACCTACTATGTGCATAGCACAGAATATAAACAAGTTAAAGTTTCCTTCTCTTGACACAGCTCAACTTGAAAGAGAGACATGCTCACAATTACACTGTAGAGTAATAAATGTTAAAATGAAGTACAGGGTATTCTTGCCCCTGAGAGATAAGGAAGTAATCACTGAGCTGAGATATGAAGAATAAATAAAATTTATCGCTAGGTAGACAGGTGACAGGGTAAGTGAGTAGATTAAAAAGAGATTTTCATTTTCACACATGTAAAGGCACAAAGGATGCTAAGGTAATATGGTGTTTTAATGGGATGTTTTGCTTTAGTTTGGTACAGCTAGAATTTAGAGCAGGGGTCCTCAAACTTTTTAAACAGGGGGCCAGTTCACTGTCCCTCAGACCGTTGGAGGGCCGGACTATAGTTTAAAAAAAAACTAGTCGGCTGCTAAGCAACAGGCAGCGGTGGCAAAAACACCCGGCGGGCTGGATAAATGTTTTTGGTGGGCCGCACATGGCCCGAGGGCCGTAGTTTGAGGACCCCTGATTTAGAGTATATAATTTAAGGTTGGATTATAGTTTTATATGCAATTCTAGGAGCTGAGGATTTTATCCTAGAGGCAAGGGGCAACTATTGAAGGACTTTAAGAAGGAAATAACAGTCATTTTAGAAAAGTAACTGCTGGCGTGTGGAAAATTGAATGAAATAGAAGTTTGCATAGGGGAGAACAGTCAAGAGGCTGCTGCTATAATATGTGAGACACAAATATAGGGGTTGGAATTGACTTGACGGATAGAATATGGGGGATGAAGAAGAGAGAGAGGAGTCTGGGATAAGCTCCAGATTTCTGTCTTTAGAGACTGGATATATGGTGGTACAACCAGCTACAAAACGTAGGACATATAAGAAGAATTGTTTGATGGACTGATAAGCTTTTAGACATGTTGAATTTGAGGTGTCTGAGGATCATTTGAGTTGAGGTATCCAGCAAGCAATTAAGCTATTCCTGAGTCAGAAATGTTTCACAAATAAATGACCATCTATGTAGTTACTCATGGTCCATCCTTCAGCAGCTGGATTTTATCACAATCTCTGCTGCTACTCACAGAGCTCGCTTCCACTCCCACTGGAGTTGCTGAAACTGAAGCCCCTGCCCACCCTCAATAAGGCTGAGTGCTACTCTAGGAGCTACTCCGAGATTGAAGCCTCCATTCCTTTCCCCTCGCTCCTGCCAGGTCTCAGAAAGGTTTAGCCCTCAAGGCTTGGGCTGCTTTGTTAGTATTTCGGCTCTGCTTTCAGTTTCATTTTTATAAATTGGCCCAAGAATTTTACCCATTATTTTCTATTGTTTTTCAATGGAAAAATATATTTAGAATTTCAAAGTATGGGTTTAGAAATGAGCTTTAACTATCTTAGTAAATAGTATAATTTTCTGCCTATTTGCTTAGGCCAAACTTCTAAGCATCATTCTAGATTCCTTTTTTCCTCATATCTGACATCCAAGCCATCAGCAAGTCCTGTTGGTTCTTCTGACAGTCTGAGTTCTCCCCATCTCCACTGCCACATTCCTCAGCTCTTACCGGGACTGCAATAGTAGCTTCCTGATTAATCTCATTATTGTTCATTTTCCATAGCAACCTCAGTCATCTTTTAAAATTATCAATCAGATCAAGTCATTTCCATGATTAAAACCTTTCAATGGCTTTCTATTGCAATTGGAATAAAACCTAACTCCTTCCTGTATTCTAGGCTACTTGGCCTAGTCCTTACCTATCTTTCTGATTTCATTTTCTTCCTCCTTTCCTGTTGTTCACTCTGCCCTAGCCATACTGGCCTGTTTTCTCTCTTTAGACACAACAGCTTCACTCTTGTTTCATTCTGCTTGGATCAGTCTTCCCCTAGAGCAGCGGTTCTCAACCTGTGGGTCGCGACTCCTTTGGTGGTTGAACAACCCTTTCACAGGGGTCGCCTAAGACCATCCTGCATATCAGATATTTACATTACGATTCATAACAGTAGCAGCATTACAGTTATGAAGTAGCAACGAAAATAATTTTATGGCTGAGTCACAACATGAGGAACTGTATTTAAAGGGCTAGAAGGTTGAGAACCACTGCCCTAGAACTTCCCATGGGTCTCTGCTCATATGTCACCTTTTCAAAGAGGCTTTCCCTTAGCATTCTAATAAAATAGTGCTTAGCTCCCACACAATACTCCTATCACTGTGTTTTCTTAATACCCTTATCCCCTTTGAAATGATCTAGTTTGTTTATATATTTCTTTACTTTAATAAATAAATATTTATTATCTTTCCACTGCAATATATATCCTTAAGGTAAGAACCTGATGTTTTTCATTCCTGGATTCTAGGACTCTAGAACACTCACATAGTAGGCATTTGGTTCTTAATATTGTCATAATCTCCAAAGATTCAGACTATTTTTAGACTTTATTGTCAGGGTGTGATAGGTACTGTAAAAAAGTAGTTATAAGGCACACTAAATTATCTTGAAGTTATAAGTTATTTTTTATTAGAAAACTTTTGTTAGAAAACTGTTTAAATGATAAAGGCTGAATATTGGAAAGAATAAGAACTGGCTAGAACTAGCCTTCAAAAATCTGGATTAGGCTGACAAACACAATTCTGAGCATTATTAATCGTTACTGTTAAGTCAGCAATTTCTGATGTGGATTTCAGAGTACTGTGGATAGGAAGACATGTGATTGCAGTTGCCAGATGCAAGGCGCGCTAACCCTTCTGTTTGGTTATTTTTCAGGGTACAGCTCGCAGAAAGAAGAAGGTGGTACATAGAACAGCTACAGCTGATGACAAAAAACTTCAGAGTTCTCTAAAAAAACTGGCTGTCAATAATATAGCTGGTATTGAAGAGGTATGATCACTTTGTAGATTATTAAATTATGTGGACAAATAGCACATTCACAAATAATTAGCCACACTTTTCAAATATAAAATATCACCTTAGGAGAATCTGATATTGTCACTCAGATATCTTTGAAGGACTGTAGCTGTTGAATTTACTTATTGTATAAAATTGGATGCTTGTCCAAAAAATGATTTTAGTAGATAGTTAATGAATTTATCAGACTTTTCAGACTGAAAGTATTTGCATATATGACAAAATTATGGAGCTGCTCTTGAATTTTAAGGTAAAACAAGATTTTTTTCTAATAATATAGAAATAAAGAAACCCCAAGATTTCTTCAAATACGATGGACTTTTTTTCCCATAAGAGCACTATTCTGCTATATAAGTCTCTCTAATTATTACCTTAGCCAAGAAGCTCTAGCAATAACTTTTCATAGACTAGCTATTTTACTAGTCCTCTTTCAAATATTATTGGTTAAATATTTTTAAATCATTTTATTATATTTTGATGATACTACTCTCAAATATGAAACCAGAGATTGTTTCTTTCAAAAGACACTAAAAAATTATCATAGCATCAATTAGTTATAATGTAACCATCTAGATCTACTTCACCTAATGATTCCATTTCTGACAATAACCAATGTATAAATTTTCACTGCCATAAGTTAGATTTAATTATGTCATTACTATGTGTGGTACCACTTACCAAAGAAAGGGAAGTACCTGCCGAATATCCTGTATTATTGAGCACCGCCCATGCAGAATTCATTATTTTCACCATCCTATATAATAAAACCCTAATATGCAAATCAACCGAACAGCAGAACAACCAGTTGCTATGATGCACACTGACCACCAGGGTGCAGATGTTCAACACAGGAGCTGGTCCCTGGTGGTCAATGCGCTCCCACAGGGGGAGTGCCGCTCAGCCAGAATCCGGGCTCACAGCTGGCAAGCACAGCTGCAGTGGTGGGAGCCTCTCCCGCCTCCGCAGCAGCACTAAGGAACCCTGAGGGGATGTCTGACTGCCAGCTTAGGCCTGCTCCCTGAGCCTAAGCTGGCAGTCGGACATCCCCCAAGGGGTCCTGGACTGTGAGAGGGCACAGGCCAGGCTGAGGGAACCCTCTTCACCCCCAGTGCACGAAGTCATGCACCGGCCTCTAGTTATAGATAAAAGAAATGCCCTTCATTGTTTCGGAGGACATTGCTATTTTTTCTTTCGCAGGTCTTTTTCCTTTTTTTTTTTTTTTAATTTTTTCCAAATTCATTTTATTCTCATGTAGCTTATTTTTTAAAATTTTGTTTTATTGCTTAAAGTATTACAAAGAGTATTACATATGTCTCCTTTTTAAAAAAATATATTTTATTGATTTTTTACAGAGAGAAAGGGAGAGAATAGAGTTAGAAACATCGATGAGAGAGAAACATCGATCAGCTGCCTCCTGCACACCCCCTACTGGGGATGTGCATGCAACCAAGGTACATGCCCTTGACCAGAATTGAACCTGGACCCTTCAGTCTGCAGGCTCTATCCACTGAGCCAAACCGGTTAGGACTGTCTCCTTTTTTTTCCCCCTTGACCTTCCCCTGGCCTCTGCTACCCCCCAGTGTCTTGTGTCCATAGGTTATGCTTATCCCCCAACCCTCCCGGCCTTCCCGCTGTAGTTTGACAGTCTGTTCGATGCTGCTCTGTCTCTATTTTTGTTCATCAGTTTATAATGGCCTTTATTATCCATAAATGAGTGAGATCATGTGGTATTTTTCTTTCATTGACTGGCTTATTTCACTTAGCATAATGCTCTCCAGTTCCATCCATGCTGTTGCAAATGTTAAGAATTCCTTCTTTTTTACAGCAGCATAGTATTCCATTGTGTATATGTATCACAGTTTTCTAATCCATTCATCTGCTGATGGGCACTTAGGCTGTTTCCAAATCTTAGCTATGGTAAATTGTGCTGCTATGAACATAGGGATGCATATATCCTTTCTGATGGGTGTTTCTGGTTTCTTGGGATATATTCTTAGAAGTGGGATCACTGGGTCAAATGAGAGTTCTATTTTTAACTTTTTGAGGAAACTCCACACTGTCTTCCATAGTGGCCGCACCAGTCTGCATTCCCACCAGCAGTGCACGAGTGTTCCTTTTTCTCCACATCCTCTCTAGCACTTGTCGTTTGTTGATTTGTTGATGGTAGCCATTCTGACAGGTGTGAGATGGTACCTCATTATTGTTGTGATTTCTTCTTTCTCAGGTCTTAATGCAGGTGTTATTTCCTCTCAGAAACTTTCCTGGTAGCACATATACATATTTATGCAAAGAAGGGTTAGATATCTTTCCTGTAATGTCCTGTTTTGACTTTTATTATAGTATTTATTAAACTGAATTGTTGGTATTGCCAGTACAATTCTAACTTCTTGAAGAGTCATAGCTCCAGAACATCACACACAAAATTAATGGTACATAATGGGTATGTACACACTCTCACATGCACCATTTGTGTTCACGTGCATGCATGCTGTCTTCCAACACTCACAAACTAGTTGCACTTTTTTTTTTTTTTTTAAATATATTTCACTGATTTTCCACAGAGAGGAAAGGAGAGAGATAGAGAGTTAGAAACATCGATCAGCTGCCTCCCGCACACCTCCTACTGGGGATGTGCCCGCAACCCAGGTACATGCCCTTGACCGGAATCGAACCCGGGACCCTTCAGTCCGTAGGCCGACGCTCTTTCCACTGAGCCAGACCGGTTTCGGCGTGCACTTTTACCAAGTTAAGTTCAAACCTTACTTCCTAAGCTGTCAGTATCAGTGATTTTTCTCCCTTTCCAAAGCTTAATTTAAGTCCTCTTGAGAAACTTTAAAAACTGAATGACTATTTGGATTGAGACAAGCTTCTCTGGTCTTTTATGCATGCATTAGCTTGTTGATTTGGTTTAATAATTATAATCATATATAGATTTCTTTTATATGTTACCAAAGGTAGAGAAATCCAAAGCTGTCAAAGAGTAAAGGGCAGGGGAGTGTCAGAGACTGTTTTCATACAAAGCCAGGTTTTAGGAAGGCATTCCTAGATGAATTCCAAGAGTGTAACCCAGAACTAAATTTCTGGAAGTGTTTTAAGTTCTATGATATTTGAAGATATGTGGATGTGCTTCTTATTTGGTAATCTTGTTGGATATAGTGACTGTGCTGTCACTTTTTTTCCCCTGATAACATTAATCTATCAACAGTAGCAGTGGTTCCATTTCTCAGAAACAATTTATTTTATCAAAATTGTTAGATGAACAATGTCACCAAAAATCTGAATTTCTGCTTAAGATGGCCTAGTTGCTTCATAGAATTTTACTGTTACATTTAGCTTCTAGGCTATAATTCTGTCTCTATGAACTCTTCCCTATCTTCTAGGAATCAACACTTTTGTACTTCTGCTGCCCTTAGCTTAAATTGCTTTGCTACAATACATTTATTATTATAACCTCATATTGTGGGTTATAATGATTATTTATTAACCAAGTTGCCTATTTTTAAAGTTATTGGTTAACCCTTTCCACAATTTTTTCTTCCTCCAATTAGAGCCTCAGGTGCCAGCTCTGAATATAGGAGAGTAAAAGGGATGTACCGTGCCCGGTCACCTTATCATTCCATAGCAGCCATACTTTATCTTTTAATTTCCCACTTTTGCTATATTTTATTGTGATATATATATATATATATATATATATATATACACACACACACACACACACACACACACACACACACACACGGTTGAGCAAAAGTAGGTTTGTAGTGTATGTCAAACACAGAATTTATTCTTATTAATTATTTATTCTTATTGTATTATTTTCCATACAAATATCTGTAAACCTACTTTTGCCCTACCCTGTATATAACATAATATAAAATTTTACCATTTAAATCATTTTAAGTGTACAATTCATTGGCTTTAATTACAATTACAATGTCGTGCAACTACCACCTTTATCTATTTCCAAAGTTTTTCATTATCCCAAACAGAACTCTGTACCCATTAAGCAATAATTCCCTGTTTCCTTCTCCCTTAGCCCCTGATAACCTCTGACCTACTTTCTGTCTCTGATTTGACTATTGTAGATATTTCATATAAGTGGAATCACAATATTCGTTCTTTCATATCTGCTTATTTCACTTAGCATAATGTTTTCAAGGTTCATTCATATTGTAGCATGTATAGAACTTCACTCCCTTTATAGTTGCATAATTTTCCATTGTATGGATAATATCACATTTTATCTATTCATCTATTGATGAATGTCTTTTGTTTTAAATTTGCTTTCCCCCCCTCAATATAAAAATATGTCACTGTAGAAAATTAGGGGTATATAGAAAACATGAAAAAGTTACTAACATTCGATCATAGTACCATTACCCAGAAATAACTACTATTAGTCTAGTATTTCTTTCCAATTTTGTATGCATATATTTTTATACATATACATACACGTATCTGAGACTAGCTAGATGTACAATATGGAATCCTTTTTTCCCCGAATAGCATTATATTATAAAAATTGTTTCACATCAAAATATTCTTCTAAATCACCAACCTGGATGTCTGCACATATTCCAATATGTGAATATATTATTATTTAACATTTCTTTACTATACATTGTAATGCTTTGATAATAAAAAAATCACATTCTTGGACTCTTAGGTATATAAATAGTTACCTTCATTTCTGATTTCCTTCAAATAGATTCTTGAAAATGTGATTACTGGCTGAAAGAGCATAAACATTTTTAGAACTCTTCATTGATACTGCCAAATTGTTTTTCAGAAAGGGTATGCCATTTTACACTATCTACAGTATTGCTATAGAGAAGTCATCTCATCAGACTCTTGCCACCAGAGCATAAGAGAAAATGATCCCAGCATAACATATAGTATGACAGCTGTTTGCTTTAGCTTATATCAAAAAGAATAGGTTATACTTAATATAAATCTTTAGAAATAAGTAGGTGCTGAGCTTAGAAGGATTGAATGAGAAAGATACTGACTTATGGGTGTGCAAAGCCCATAATCCTCAAAATATCACATCCCTTAGACTCACAAAACCCCAGATATTTATGTGCCTTATTATTAAAATGTATATTATTTCACCCCATTAAGATGTAGGAGGAAGACAATAACATGGATTTTCTGATAAACATTTAATGCCACTATAGGAAGGGGTGGCAATAAAACTTGATTTTAAGACAACTGTCAGTTTTCACAACTGGAGCTACCTGGCCTAGTGGGGACTTGGATACAAAAAAATCACATAGCAGAAAAATTTAAACCTCCTCTCTGAACTGAGGGCCATTGTCAGCAAGTGCTATGGAGTCAAGTATAACTTTGTGAGCCTCCGATAGCTATAAAAACTGCTATGTAAGAATAAAACAAGCATGAGATTTGCCAGATAGGAGGCTGCTGGAATTAATATGTGTGGCCTATAGGAGGCCAGAAAAGGCAGGGGTTTTTTAAGTTTTGATAGTAGCAGTTGTGAGGAATGACTTAAACTGGCCCTAAATTCTGTAGGACAGTCAGGCTAATTTTGAAAGATCAGAACAATAGGAAAAGTCAGACTAAAGATATAGCTCAGAGGATTCTGGGCATCATTGGGGTTATTAGTGGTGCTATTTCTAAACCTTGAGATGCCCCCTCATTTACTATTTTGGGAGTTGAGGTCTGACAGGATCCATGATTTAGATTAAATTGAATAGGTGGTGTCCATTCAGCAAATTTGAGTGACTCTTATGTGCTGGATACTTGCTAAGTCTAGTAAGGCATGGTCTCTGATATCAAGGAGTTCATCTTATGTAATAAAACCCTAACATGCAAATTGACCAAACGGCGGAACAGCTGGTTGCTATGATGTGCACTGACCACTAGGGGGCAGACACTCCATGCGGGAGCTGCCCCCTGGTGGTCAGTGCACTCCCACAGGGGGAGTTCCACTCAGCCAGAAGCCAGGCTTGCGGCTGGAGAGCGCAGTGGCAGTGATGGGAGCCTCTCCCGCCTCCTCTGCAGGCGGGCGGTAAGGAGCAAGGGGTCCTGGACTGCGAGAACCCTGGACTGTGAGAGGGATGTCCGACTGTCGGCCTAGGCATGATTCATAGGGGGGATTGGGCCTAAGCCAGCAGACGGACATCCCCCAGGTAGTCCCAGACTGCGAGAGGGCTCAGGCCGGGCTGAGGGGACCCCCACCCCCACCCCCAGTGCACGAATCTCATGCACCAGGCCTCTAGTCTCTGATAAGGTAAAAACTTGCAAACATGATTATACTATGACAATTCTATTTAGTTGTCATACCCACAAAGTAAAGAATGTGCATAAATCACCTTAAGTTTAGGAGCATCTGACCCAAGACTTGGCTAAATGAGAATTTTCAAGGTGGAAAGCAGGACAAGGTTTTTCTAAAAAGTGAAAACTGCATATATAAATGCACTAAGTATGAAAGGACAAAATATTTCCTGGTAAATACACGATGTGTCCATATTGTTAAAACCAAAAATAAGAGCAAGGGCATTTGGACTGGGGTCTCAAAAATGCCTCCTCCATTGTTCAAGTAGCATCCTTTCAACTACCTGTTAAGTGGGAAAAAAGAAACACATTTTGATATAAAGGAGCTGTTTAATTGAAAAAGGGTATAGTAGCTAGTTTAATAGTTTTTGTTTACTTGTCTACTCGTTCTTATACTGTATGTAGATTGTATGACTTATTTAGACCAAACATCAGTAAAATTGCTGGAAAATGTGAATTCTCCATATAAAATACATGCAGTTTGCTTTGTGAATTTAACAGATTCCTTAGCCCTTCTTTTACCTCTAAAAGGGTGGGGGAGGTGTCTAATCAGCCCAACAATTTCATCCTTTGATAGTTTCTAATAGCTTGTGTCTAGGAGCCTTATATAACTGTGTCATTTGCTCAGTAGAGAGGAAGGAATGTTAGAAACAAAATATTCTGGCCTATTTAACTTCTAGTATTTTATCCTCTCCTAAAATTAACTAAACTCTCCACCCCTTTCTGGATGTTTTTATTCATGAAACTACATTTTTTATACAAACCCCATTTAAAACAACCATTAATAAATTCATCTCCATTTCACAATCTGAGGTGGAATTCATCTTGCTTTTTACACTAAACTCAAACAATGTATTTCAGACTACAAAGACCAATATCAGGATGTAAAATATGCGGATGGCGGCTGCCGCTGCCAGGGCCAGCCTGAGGCTCAGGCAACGAGGGCTGGGCCTAGGCTCAGGCAGCTGTGGTGGCCGGCAGTGGCAGCATCAGAGGCGTGATGGGGACATCGCCTTCCCCTGATTGGCCAGTTGCCTCCCGCAGAGGGAGGCCAGACTGCGGCTTAGGCCCGATCCCCATGGGGAGCGGGCCTAAGCTGTCAGTAGGACATCCCCTGAGGGTTCCCGGACTGTGAGAGGGGGCAGGACGGGCTGAGGGACCACCATCCCCCACCCCCACCCCCCCACCAGTGCACGAATTTTCATGCACCGGGCCTTTAGTGTATGTGTGTGTGTGTGTGTGTGTGTGTGTGTGTGTGTGTAAAAAGCGTAATATGCTAATTAGACTGGATGTCCTTCTGGATGAAGCCGAGGCTGAGAGGGAAGCCCTGGTCCCGGGTGCTGGAGGGAAGCCAATGCCAGCAGCCGGGGAAGGAATGCCTACTCTTGCACGAATTTTGTGCATTGGGCTAAGAAAATATGTATATATATATATATATATATATATATATATATATATATATGAAATAGACTCTTAACTACAATACTGAGAGGGAAGGGTATAGAATTGAAATAGTGATTTTTGTCAGAAAAACATATTTTGGGAAATTATTTGTGGGTTTAAGTTATAGTTTTCCAGGGTATTTGCCTTTATTTTCTCTGTGTTCCAGGTCTTGCCTGAAATTTAGACACCCCTTTCTTCCCCTACCTTTCTGGTGCTGTCTATCAGTGGTGGTGATCACCTCTGAGGAAGAAAAGCCCACTCCACTGACCATGGAGAACACTCAGCATCTCTGCTTGATTGTGACAAGGGCAGTTTTTGGATGGATCATGAAATGCTTCTAAAGTAGCCAAGAGTTAACTCTCCTAACCTTTTATATAAGCATGTTACCACCAAGGTAACTTACCCAGTGGAGCCAACTACATAGTGGAAGCACATTCTTTACACACTTAACCTATGCAAATTCAGTTCTACTAAAACAGAAAGTGCACGAGTGAGAGAAAAATAACATTTTAAATAGCACATGCTCAACCGTCCTTCTCAATAAGACTCAGACTATGGATTAAATCAAATCTGAAATAGTCAGTTCATATAGAAAGAATGTGAGGATGGCTTTAAAGGTTTCCCAGTAATTGATAAGCATGTTCAGGTGGCCAGGCCAGTGGGTGGGAGAGCTTCTTTCACATTTACAAGGTTATTGAAGGTTGTTGAGAAGCAGCACTTAAGAATTAGAGGAACTGCCCTAGCTGGTTTGGCTCAGTGGATAGAGCGTCAGCCTGCGGACTGAAAGATCCCAGGTTCGATTCCAGTCAAGGGCATGTACCTTGGTTGCGGGCACATCCCCAGTAGGAGGTGTGCAGGAGGCAGCTGATGGATGTTTCTCTCTCATTGATGTTTCTAACTCTCTCTCTCTCTTTCTCTCTCCCTTCCTCTCTGTAAAAAATCAATAAAATATATTTAAAAAAAAAAAAAGAATTAGAGGAACTGATAAAATCCTCCACAGAGAATGACATGATGATAACAAGTTGAAAATTTTATAAATTTACTAAGTGTTCAAAGGAGTGAAACACCTGATTGATTAAATTTCTGAGTGTTCTTTATGGATTTTCAATGGTTATTTTTACCATACACTACAACTTGTCCCCTAAGTAAGAGGCTACCAAATGGTATCTGGACCAATTTAGTTTGATAGTGTACTGAGTAAGATAATGGCTATTTCATTAAGAAGCCAGTTCTTGACTCATTATTACTTTTTTTTTAATGTGGGTATGAATTTCTTTCTCATAGAAGTCTGAATTTAAAATCTAGATTCTTTGACCATCCTAGTAATTTGTGCTATCTACACCATTTTACTTCGTTGCTAGGGTCTTTTTCCACTCATGTCCACTACTTAGATAATTGCTACCTTTGCAATGCATAACTACCAAGTAAAAACAACATAATTGGCTAAATTGGTTTTTTTTTAAAGATACTGTTTTAGTTGTACCTATTTTGTGAAGTACATTTTCTTTCATGTTCATACAGGTAAATATGATTAAAGATGATGGAACAGTTATTCATTTCAACAATCCCAAAGTCCAAGCTTCCCTTTCTGCTAACACCTTTGCAATTACCGGTCATGCAGAAGCCAAACCAATCACAGAAATGCTTCCTGGAATATTAAGTCAGCTTGGTGCTGACAGCTTAACAAGCCTTAGGAAGTTAGCTGAACAGTTCCCTCGGCAAGGTAGGTATTTCATTTTAGTACCTCTTTTCTTCCCCACCTTAAAGAACCTAATGATTTTTAAAGGTGTCACATTACTAGAAGGATTTGCCTGTATGTATATTTTACTTTTATAGTGTTACTTGTATGCTTCATAAATTTTTTAGTTGGTTTCTTTAATAATTATGCAGTGTGGCATAGGGAATATTTGAATACATTTTGGTTGAAAGTAATTACCTAAAAGGTAAGTGCCAGGATCTTCAGGCCACATTTTATAAACAGTCAATTGATACTTCTGATTAATGGCAGCAAGAACATAGTGTTGTACCAGGCATTGTGTTAGATTCTGGTTATCCTATATAATAAAAGCCTAATATGCTAAGTGTCTGGTGACTGGTCAACTGTTCAACCAATCAAAGTGTAATATGGTAAGGCCACTCAACTGCTTGCTATGATGTGCACTGACCACCAGGCGGCAGACAGTCGACCGGTCGACCAGATGCTATGACGTGCACTGACCACCAGAGGGCAGATGCTCCGACCGGTAGGTTAGCTTGCTGCTGGGGTCCGGCTGATTGGGACTGAGCGAGATGGGCCAGACATGCCCTGGAGCCCTTCTATGGTCCCTCCCCGGCCCCAATCGTGCACTGGTGGGGTCACTTGGCCTGGCCTGCAACTTCTCACAATCCAGGACCCCTTGGGGAATGTCGGAGAGTCGGTTTCAGCCCAGTCCTGCAGGCCACTCCCCTCGGGAGGGCTCCAGACTCATGTCTCGTGGCTGGCAAGCACTGCTGTGGCGGCATGAGCCTCTCCGGATCGGGACTAATTGGGCATGAGCCCGAGGCAGGCACAGTGGGGCCAGGATGAGCAGAAGCAGCAGGTAGGAGCTGCGGGTGGCGTTGGACTGGATTTTGGCCTGATCCCTGCAAGCCACCCAATGGGACCCCACCAGTGCAGGAATTTGTGCACCGGGCCTCTAGTACACACACATAAAGACCACAGGGGAGCTCACAATCTTATTGGAGAGAGTAAGAGGATACCCAAGTTTGATTTCAGTTCATGTGCAGAGATAGAGGTTTCTCCTGGGTGTATTATAAACAGAATGTCGAAGACAACTGTAGCCTGTGGCTCTGAGTTTGCCCCTTATTTGAAACTAGAGGCCCAGTGCATGAAATTTGTGCACTGGTTGGGGGTCCCCTCAGCCCAGCCTGCACCCTCTCCAATCTGGAACCCCTGGCTCCTAATCGCTCACCTGCCTGCCTGCCTGGTTGCCCCAACTGACCCCCCAACCCCTTGCAGGCCTGATCGCCCCTCACTGCCTCTGCATGCCGGCCTGATCACCCCCAACTGCCCCCCCCCCCCCCGCCACCAACCTAGTCGCCCCTCACTGGCCCACCCTGCCAGCCTAATCACCCCCAACTGCCCCCCCTGCCAGCCTGGTCACCCCTAACTGCCCTCCCCCCACCAGCCTGGTCGCCCCACGCAGCCTGCTGTTCAGTAATTTGGTCATCCCTCACTAATCCCCCTGCCAGCCTGGTCATAGGCAGCCATCTTATGAGGGCTAATTTGCATATTACCTCTTTATTATATAGGATACCTCTCTCACATTAAGGCAATTTTTAGTGCAAAATCCTGTTACCTGTGACTATAGACAGCACAGCCTTCTTGCAGCTTCTGAACTGCTGTGTGCTCTCTCAGCACAGCCCCCCTAACCTTACTTGCAGACTAGACTAGAGGCAAGAGTGAAGACCCACTTGTGGCTGCACCAGCCTTAGCTGTTTGGAATGGTGCCAGATCCTAGAAAGTGGTGGAACTGACAGTTAATCAGTGTGACCCTGAGGCCTTGTAACTCCTGCCGACCAACCTTTACTTCCCTTATGGCTACTATTCAGGACTGGGGACAAGGCCAGTCGTGGGATAGGAGGTAGGGTTTTCTGCGCTTCCTAGAAAGATGCACAGTCTGGGAGCAAGTGACTTTTCCACAGGCTTCTTGTCTAACACCCATTCTTACATCATACTTTCCTCTATATTATTTTTAGCTGGAGATTTCTGTGGATAAGTGCTTTTTACTAATTCCTGATGAATGGAGACTTACTGAGGCCTCAGGCAGGCAGGTTTAATAGGAGTTATGTTGCAAAAAGAAGTATAACAGATTACATGTTGGACCTAGAAATTTATTAGACAGTTGTGAAAACTTATGAAACCCATGGACATAGTTTTCAGAACCTACACAGGTTTTCTTTTTAAATTGTTGTAAAATATACATAACATAAAACTTACCATTTTAAGTGTATAGTTCAGTGATATTAAATACATTGACATTGTTTTGCACCATTTATAGTTTTAAATCTATTGTGTTTAAAGATAGAATCATTGTTCCTTTTCCCCTTCCACCCACCCCTTCATTTGACAGAGCAGGTATTCCAGAACACCTGTGTTTAACTGGTGTATTATATTTAGAGCACAAGTCTTGGCTCAAAATCATTGATGATGTGTGGTGACAAGGAGAGTTACGTTGGGACCTAACTGCCCACAAGTCACTGCATCATCACAGTTCTGCTTTCCAGGAGCTAGAACTCAGGCTAATGTCATCACTATTGCTAATCAAAACCAGCACCGATTTTAGACATATTTACTTCTATGGTTGAGAAATGGAGTGTGTAGGTGGCCAAACAGAAGGGAAAAGAAGTTCTACATAATGAACACTTTATTGAAGTATGATCATTAACATAACTTTAAAGGCAACAGTTTCTGAATTTTGCCCCATTGTCATTTGAGTCCCACGTCCTTGAGTTTGCTCTATCACATTTTATATCCTGGGAAAAATGCAGTTAAGATATATGAATAAAATGCTTATCTATACAATTTAAAAAAAAAAACATAGTGCTATCACAGAATTATATTTTTGTTTAGTATTATTGATTGTACTATAAATGTAGCAACCAAACATTCTGAATTTCCAAAATAGTTTTGGTTTCATATGTGTCTTTTTTTTTTTAATAAAAATGTTTTGTTTTGTTTAATATATTTTTATTGATTTAAGAGAGGAAGGGAGAGGGATAGAAACATCAATGATGAGAGAGAATCATTGATTGGCTGCTTTCTGCATGCCCTCTACTGGGTATCGAGCCCAAAACCCAGGCATGTGCCCTGATCAGGAATGGAACCCGTGCCCTCGAGGTTCATAGTTTGACACTCAACCAATGAGCCATGCCATTCGGGCCCATATGTGTTTTGTCACTCCTAAAAATCAAACAGCCTATTATTTCAGTGCTCATACTGCATAGATAGATACTTTCTTACACCACAGGAGATGAAAAAATCTTGAATGTTGATTTTTTAATTTGGAGAATAAATTAACTATGTCTTTTTATTCAAACTAATCTGCATTACTCCATTTTTAATATGTTTTACATGCAGTGCCCATTGAAATAGCCAGCTGTATTTAGGGTATGTCTAATGAAGTTAGAGTTTTATTGATTTTAGTATTAAGTAAAAAATATGGCATTAGATTATACAATATTTTGCTTTTTCTGAACAACTATGTAAGATTTAGACATGAAGAAAATATAAAGTATCTGTAGATGTCTTTGTTCTCAATGACTAATTTTAAAATAAAATTTTTGCAGTGTTGGATAGCAAAGCACCAAAACCAGAAGACATTGATGAGGAAGATGATGATGTTCCAGGTAAGTGACATTTCTGTAGTTTTGAGATTTTTAACATACTGCTGATCTCATTTAAGTCATTGCATAAAGACTTAGTTTGTTGTTGCTGATGAGCTTGTGAATATTCATTCACAATGATGTGGATATGATCTAATGAAAAAGAATAAAAGCCCTCTCATTTAGAATTTAGAATCAGAAATTGTCACACAAACCTTTGCTGCCTGCATATGAATTTGGAACCACTGTGATTATAAATTTGTACAGCTATTGTTATAATATTTCTGTGGGAATTATGATTGACATGTGGAAATGCTGTTCACCTTAGTATGTATATAGACAAGACTAAAATTTCCTTTGGGTTACTGTTTAAGCAGATAAATGAAGCATTATTAGTGAAATGCCACCAATTCATTTCTGTTCCTTGTCCTGTATATTTTCAGACTGATTCTAGTAGCAACAACTTTGTTTTATTGGGGTTAGAAGTTAGGAATTTTATTTACCTCTTTTTTTTGTATCTTTAACTCATTTACTTTTTTTTTTCCAGATCTTGTAGAAAATTTTGATGAAGCATCAAAGAATGAAGCTAACTAAAATCTTTTCTGGTTTTCGGAAGTTGGCATGGACTAGATTTAACAAATCAGCTATGTGGTTCCAAAGTTTTACAGACACGGAGAACATCAACTGTTACTAGTTCAGTAATATAATATTTTGTATATTAATAATGCTGTTTGTTCAGCATTTTCGGTCATTTGATTTTGCATTTTGCACTTCCTCCCAGGATCTATTCTTTTGGTCAAAATCCAAAGTATTGGTGCAGTTTGAGGGTGTTTTGATTTTTAATTCTTGTTTTCTTTTTGTTTTGTTTTTTGTTTGGGGTATTTTTGGTGTGTGTGTATTTTTTTGTATGCGTGTGGGTATGTGTGTAACAGTGGAGCGCAAATTGGAAAACAGTTCTATTTATCCTCCTCTTTTCCCAGTAGAAATAAAACAAATCTTTACATTTGTTACTTTTTATTTTTTCTAATAATGCACAGAATTAATGAAAAGTGAGTATCTTGAATTTTAAATCTGAGGAGATTTTTATCCTTGGAGGTTTGGTTTTCATTTGCTTGGTTAACATATTTTTCATACATTTCTCTGGGTTTAAAATGTCTTGAGAGGTTTTCACCAGCTTCTGCTGGCGTAATGGGTAGCATGTCTTTGGTGCAGTTGCCTTAGATTCACTTATCTAGTCAGACCCAGAAGAACTTGCTTCCTAAATGCCTTTTTTTCCTCTCCTTTTGGTCTCCAAATGGCATTGTCAGCCATTGGTAATGCTCTTCCTCATACCCCAACTAGCCTCGGAAGGATGTTCTCCATATAGAGTTAAGTGAGTGCCTAATCTCTCTTTTTTAAGACTTTGTTCCCTTATCTTGAGGAATAAGAGCTCCATCTTCAACTTTTTATTCCCCCCTTGATTTTACAGTTTGGTAGATTTCAAACTGGAATAGCTAGCATGTGCTTGCTAAATAATTTTATGCCAGCCTTATCCTGTATCCTAGCTGTTCATAATAGCAGGTACAAAAATGCCTCTTTTTTTTTTTTTTTTTAACAAGGTTGAAATTGGGAATGTCCTTTTCAATCAGATAAAAATAGGCCATAGACTCATCCCCCAGCACAAAAGGGCATTCTATGAAGTGTTACCGGCCCAGGGAGGATTTCTTCAAATACTCTCCTACTCTGGCCTTGAACCTACCTCTAGATTGGATCTTATAGCTGCTCACAGCATCCTCCTGCATGCTTATTAGAGTAATGCTTTGGGAAGAACACTGGTAAAACACAGTATTTATTTTTCACCTCCCTTCAAAGGACTTGGAGGTAAGTTGCATTCATTCATTCAAGTTTCCCTCTTGCTGTCTAAGGATAAAAGCTTGTATTTTGTAATATCAGCATTTGTTATAGCCAATATTTAAGGATAAGATCTAGAAAATCTATCATTTCCTGGCCCACCATCAAGCTAAGTATGGCTTAATCTCGCAGCATATCAACTTTGTTTCAAGCTAGATATCTTTATTTGATATCTAAAGTGAAAGACCAACCACTTATCAAGATATCTATAAACATAAAGGCAAAGCTCTTGTGTTTTATCATCCAGACACCTCAATTTATTTTATAAATTTGTTTCATTTTCCTGTTATGTTTTATATAATATATGGTCTTAACTACAAAATAAAATAACAGTAATAAAATAACAAAAGAAGATATTTCCTCTTGTGCTTCTCTTATTGTTATTGTCTGTAGAATTTCTTTCTTTTGTATTTCCCCTCTGCTCCCGACCCCTAAATGAATTTTCAGCCCAGTCATTATTTGAAATAATATTTCATCCATTGTTATTCTTAATGGTCTACAATAGTCCTGTTCCTCTGACTGTCCCTAAGGGACACATTGTGGGGCAGACAGGGTTAGGGTGGGCATCAAGTGGTTAGGAATATGTAAGAGATGAGTAGTATAGCGAAGGAAAAAGGGAACATTCATCTGGAACACAGAAGACTTGGGCCTTTATCTAGACCAGTGATGGCGAACCTATGACACGCATGTCAGAGGTGACACGCGAACTCATTTTCTTGGTTGATTTTTCTTTGTTAAATGGCATTTAAATATAGAAAATAAATATCAAAAATATAAGTCTTTATTTTACTATGGTTGCAAATATCAAAAAATTTCTATATGTGACACGGCACCAGAGTTAAGTTAGGGTTTTTCAAAATGCTGACACGCCAAGCTCAAAAGGTTCGCCATCACTGATCTAGACTCTGGCAATAACTAGTGGCTCTGGGCAGGTTGCCTAATTAGTCTGGAATTCATCATTAGTCAAATAAGATGTTTCTAAATCTTAATGTTTCTTCTACTCCAACAGTTCTGTGAATCTTATTTTTGAAAATTCTCAAGGTGATTTTATCTTTTTAGAAATAATCTGTTTTTATCAATATCCATAAAGCCTTTCTGTGATATATTCTTCTTCCTCTTTTTCCCTTTTAATCACATTTTAACTACTCACCCAAAGGAGCTCCTCTGGTCAGTGTTTCATTTTATCCTGTTAACAACTCCTAATGGCTGGCCTTTCTTCTGTGCAATAAGCCAGTATTGTTTGTTGTTTTGTTTTTATATTTTTATTGGTTTCAGAGAGGAAGGGAGAGGAACAGAAATAGAAACATCAATGATGAGAGAGAATCATTGATCAGCTGCCTCCTGCACGCTCCCTACTGGGGATCAAGCTCACAACCCGGGCATGTGCCTTGACCAGGGACCAAACCCTGGTAAGTGGATGCTCATCAACTGAGCCATGCCAGCAGGGCAAAGAAATAATTGGGGGCTTTTTTGTTTTTTTTTAATATATTTTATTGATTTTTTTGCAGAGAGGAAGGGAGAGGGGTAGAGAGTTAGAAACATCGATTCAGCTGCCTCCTGCACACTCCCTACTGGGGATGTGCCCGCAACCAAGGTACATGCCCTTGACCAGAATTGAACCTGGGACCCTTCAGTCCTCAGGCCGACACTCTATCTACTGAACCAAATCAGTTAGGGCCAAATAATTGTTTTTAAAAGTATTTTCATACCTTCAGTTTCCTGGACAAAGCATATTGAGATCCTGACTCAGCCCAAAGAAATATTTCTTCCTTCAGAGTGAGTAGGCATAGGTGAGAGTATGGATGAAACATTTGTAAGTTGTAGTGTGCTTGGCATAAATAAGAATTACATAGTTTTTTAAAAAATAATATGAAGTAGTTACTAAATGTATACTTTTGCCAAGGTTATGTATGTATTGCCAAGATAACTATAAAAGCATTTTCTGAGGGAAATTCACCTTAAATTTTTGGGATAATTCAAGAAATGTCTCTGTGGGGAAAAAAAACTTTAATTTGTGGTCTCTTGTGGTTAGTGTTTTCAGTTTTTGTAAAGCTTCTCATATATCTATTTTGGGGAAGCCCAAAGTAAATAGTTGGGACCTTATATTTGTTTTACCTTTGTTTTTCCTATTAAGCAATGATTTAAGAATACATCAAGCACCTTGACTTGTTAAATAACTAGTGTTTGTGGGATTCCATTAAATTACTTTTAATAAGCCTACCCAGTTCTTTTGAAAACCCTTATTGGGATATGTTTGATCTGTTTCATTGTTTTAATTCTGTGTTTATCCCCTAAGTATGCTATATATCCATAAACTGTCATAAGCCATAGCCTGGTATAGTAGGAAATGCACAGGGGTTTAGATAGGGATCAGTTCCATTATCTACCATGCTGTAACCTTTCCAACAGGACTGCCGCAGTGCACAACTGCAAGGGCCACCATTCATAGTTGTTGTGTTTCAGGGAGTACCATGTTCATAGAATAAATGTTAATAGTGCCCCTGAAATAGTACTACAATGGCCTTGCTTTCTGAACCTGTTTTCTCTTCTCCTGTTTTCTGCCTGAGTTAAACAGGGTTCCTTAGAACCTGCATTGCTCTGCCACATGGAGTCTGCCTGGATTATTGTAGCCCCCTTACTGGTCTTGTTTATGACTCCCTCCAATCCTTCCTCTACCCAGGAGCCAAACTATCTAAATTTCTTATCAGCATGTCATACCCAGCCAAGGGGATGAGGCAGGCTGCCAACCATGCACACAACTTGCGGTGCATGATCCCTGCAACACAGACCCAAAAGGAGCTGAGTTAACTTGCGCTGACCAATGGACAGCGTCCCTCTGAGCACAGATCCCAGTATGTCCTTCCTCCTGTCACAGCCCAGAGACTTGGTGGGGTCAGGGAGGTGCTTTCAGTTGTTTTGTTGAGCCCCACAAAATATACACAATATGTGGTAAAAAAGATAATCATCATTTCACTACTAGTGACCCAAAAAAAGCTGTTTTTTTTTCATCCTCACTCGATATTTTCCATTGATTTTTAGAGAGAGTGGAAGGGAGAGGAAAAGAAATATTGATGTGAGAGAAACACATTGCTTGGTTCCTTCTGCACATGCCCGGACCAGGGCCCGTTCTGGGGAGGAGCCTGCAACCGAGGTACGTGCCCTTGACCAGAATTGAACTTGGGACCTTCGTTCCACAGCCCGACACTCCATCCACTGAGCCAAACTGGCCAGGGTCAAACGCTATTTTTTTAAAGAGCAGTTTTATTGATTTTTAGGAAGAGAGGAAGGGAGAGACAAGTGATGTGAAAGGGCAACATGGGTCAGCTGGCTCCCACACCTCCCACACGCCCCTCCAACCTAGGCTTGTGCCCTAACCGGGAATCATTTGACAACCATTCAGTGCATGGGACAACACCCAACCCACCGAGCCACACCAGCCAGGGCCCAAAAGCTATTTGAGATTCAATATCAATAAAGAACTGTCACACCCAGGAACACGGACATGCCCACAGTACCCTTGGACCCAGGTGCCCAGCTCTTCCCGGCACCCAGTCCCACTCGCCCCTGCCCCGGGGTCTGCACAGCTCTCTTCTGGTTCATCAGTGGTCCGTGCCACCCATGAACACAGACGTGCATACAGCATCCTGCATCCAGACACACGATACCTCGTTCACTTTTGGCATCATGATGGGATGGAAGCACCGCCCGCCCCCCCCCCAATGCTTGTGGCCATAGGACCCCTTGTCCCTGGGGCTGAGCCTCCCGCCCCCAGGCCCTGGCCCGCGAGGCCAGGCCCTGAGCCTCCCCCAACCTAGGGCCTCCCCATCAGGCCCAGTGTGGACAGGCCCAGGGTCCCAGCCCCGCTTTTCCTTCCCATCCACTTGTCACCCCTTTTAGCTTGTTGGGTTTTTCCATCTTCCCATGAGTGAGGGCAGTGGACACAGCTCCCATCCCAAGCCCCAGCCCTGGCTTCTGTCTGGACTTCCATCCCCCTAGTTTTCATTCTTTGTAACGAAAAATTCCAACAGAAGCCCAAGGTGGGAGCCCCTGGGAGCCCTCGCAGTGGGCCCCATCAGAACTGATAATTGCAAACCCCGATTTTAGATTCAGTTGACCTTTCTCCGGTGTCCTGCATTGGTGCCTGGCCATGACCCCATCTTACTGCCCAGCTCTCTCTCCCCACCCTCCCTGGTGTTTGTTATTAAACGTCTGTGGAGCTTCTGCTGCAAGGAACAAAAAGAAAAAGTTTAAAAAGCAACAAAAAATACAAACAGAAGAGGAAAAAAAACAAAAAAAAAAGGAGGAAAGAAAAACAACCCAAGAGATTTTAAAAAATAAAAAAGACATAAACTGGCACTAGTTAATTTTCTTGTACTTTTTTGCCAAATTTAGCTTCTTGTAGTTTTAACTTATTGCTATGTTAACTATTTATTCTAGTTGCCCTGTAAGGACATCCTATATAATAAAAGGCTAATATGCAAATAGACCAAATGGCAGAACTGAACAAACGGTCGCTATGACGTGTGCTGACCACCAGGGGGTGTGCGCGGTACATGGTGGGTGTCAGCCATAGCAGGATGGTGGAGCAGGTGAGCAGCAGCGCCAGACCAAGGTGGGACGCTGGCCGCTGTCATCTAGGCGAGTCTCTGGTGGTTACTGAAAATTCTTTGCTCCCACACACCATGGTCCCACTCGGCATTTGCACTTGCTGCTGGTGCCCGGCACCGGCCCCAATCACTCAGCACTGTCAGCAGGTGTGAGCTGCAGCTGCTGGCCCCGATTGCCCCTGAGGGCTTCTCCACCTCCACCTGCTCCTGAGGGGTGATCAGGGCAGCAGCCCACTGATGGCACCAGCCCCACTTGCACCCGCTGCTGGCGCCAGCCCCAATCGCTCTGCGCTGTAAGTGGGTGCGAGTGGGGCCGGCGCTGTCAGTGCGTGGGAGTGGCGGTGGCAGGAGCAGGGCTGCCGGCAGACAGGGGACCAGGGGCCAAGGTGGGAAGGGCCAGGCGGGGGTGCAGAGGATGGGCCGAGACCTGTCCCTGTGTCCAGTGCAGCCTCACCCACAGTTCTTTTCAAAGTGCACGAATTCGTGCACTGCGCCCCTAGTTTGTGTATATTTCTGTTCCTTCATCCAGTTTGTAAGTTTAAAGGAACCACGATGTTCTCTTTGTTTCTTTAAGTTTTGCTGAAATGTGGTTATGCCTAATCTATCCTATCTAATAATAGACAAACATGGTAATTAACCGTACCTCTGACACGCTTCCCATTGGCTAATCCGGGCGATATGCAAATTAACTGCCAACCAAGATGGCAGCCGGCAGCCAGGCAGCTGAACGAACAGGAGGCTTGCTTGGTCCAGTGATGGAGGAAGCCAAGGTTCCCCGCCTGCCCCTGCTGGCCTCTGAGCTGCACTCTAAGAAACAATGTTGCAATTATAGAAGCTAAACAAACCCCAGAAACCTGCTTTCAGCTAGCCGGGCCTCAGAGCTGGAGCTGCAACAGTGTTTCAATTATAGAAGCCAAACAAACCCAGATAGCTGCTTTCAGCAGCCGAGGTCTCAGAGCTGGAGCCGAGCCTCAGAGCTAAAGCCGGCTCTCAGTTCCAGTGACAGCCATAGAAGGTAAATAAATCCCAGAATAAAAAAAAGAAAAAAGAAAAAAAGAGGTTGGGAGCTTCAGTCACCCGCCAGCCTGAAAATGGCCCTCAGCCCCTCACCCAGACTGGCCAGGCACCCCAGTGGGGACCCCCACCCTGAAGGGGGTGTGACCAGCTGCAAACAGCCATCATCCCCTCATCCAGGTTGGCCAGGCACCCAAGCGGGACCCCCACCCTGATCCGGGACACCCTTCAGGGCAAACCAACTGGCCCCCACCCATGCACCAGGCCTCTATCCTATATAGTAAAAGAGTAATATGCAAACTGACCCTAACAGCAGAAGGACTGGGAATGACTGGTCACTATGACACAACTGACCACCAGGGGGCAGATGCTCAATGCAGGAGCTGCCCTCTGGTGGTCAGTGTGCTCTCACATGGGAGGAGCTCTGCTCAGCCACAAGCCAGGCTGATGGCTGCCAGTACAGTGGTGGTGGTGGGAGCCTCTCCTGCCTCCTCAGGAGCACTAAGGATGTCCAACTGCAGTTTAGGCCAGCTCCCTGCTGGCAAGTGGACATCCCCCAAGGGCTGCCGGGCTGCCAGAGGGATGTCTGATTGCCATCTTAGGCCCAATCCCCCAGGAAGCGGGCCTAAGCCAGCAGGTGGTCATCCCCTGAGGGGTCCCAGACTGCGAGAGGGCACAGGCCGGGCTGAGGGACCCCCACTCCCCCCGAGTGCACAAATTTTTGTGCACCGGGCCTCTAGTATATATATAAAAGCCCAGTGACCAGAATGGTGAAACGACCAGAACAACCAGAATGACACGTGGCTATGACACGCACTGCGGCAGCCAACTAGCCTGATCCGGGCCCCGATCGGCCCCTCCCTGGTTGGCCCAGCCCCTCATAGGCCCTCAACACCCTGATCAGGAGTGGGGCTGGCCAGGGGCCAACTGCCCGCAGCCCCCCACCCTGTTGGCTTGGCCCAATGGGCCCCCATCAGGGTGGGCTGGCTGGACCCAATGTGCATGAATTTGTGCACCAGGCCTCTAGTTTATTTATAAAGGGGAAGTGGAATCATTAAAGTAATAATTTTTTTAAAAAGCTGTCACTAAAAAAAAAAAAGCACCATTCTATTTCAAGCTTCTGTTCCTTTGCACATATTGATACCATAGTATAATATAAAGGTTATTTGATTTTTTAAATACATTTCCCATCTAGATCATGAGTACCTTGATGGCAGATGGCATGTCATACATCTTTTATCCCTAACATCTAGTAAAGTGCCCAACATGTAGTCTACTCATGATCATAATAACTAGCACTTAATAAATACTGTTGAAGAGTTATCAGTTAAGTCCCATAATTCTAGTGGGGCAGGTATTATAATCCTACCTTCAAAGAGGAACAAAAAGTGGTTTAGGAAAGTTGCCAAAGGTCACACAACTAATTTGTGGGAAAACCAGGATTCTAATCTAGATCTATCAAATTCCAAAGTCTAAGCATCACCACACATCACTAAACAAATGTTTATTGAAATGAAAATTATGTGTATGTGCCTCTATCTAGACAGATATCCTCATCATATATCACTCAATATTAGCCCAAAAGTCAAACCTATCTTCAGGATTCTTCATGAAATGAGGTGGGGTTTTTTTTAAAGTATGATTTGTAAATTTCATATATATTCCAAATCTTTGATGGCAGTATTAGGCCAAAAATTCTTAAGTTACATATGTTGAGCTCCTTGACAATGGCATTTCTTCTCAAAATGTTGCCACCTTTTAGGGACACCTTGTCAAAGAAAATATTCTATAAACTTGAACAAGGTGGTGATGAATTTATCCTGTAGCCTCACTTTTTCTGTGTTTACAAATCAAACTAGTCCAGAAAAAAAGTTAGAATAAATGAATTCAGCAACATTGCAGAATACAAAACCAACACAAAAATCAATTTCACTTCTCTACACCAACAATGAACAATCCAAAAAGAAAATTAAGAAAACAATTCCACTTAAAATCACATCAAAAAGAACACAATACTTAGAAATAAACTTAACCAAAAAAGGCAAAAGACTTATACAGAGAAAACTAGAAAATATTGCCCAAAGAAATTAAGACATAAATAAATAAAATGACATTTCATGGAATGGAATGGAAGACTTAATATTGCTAAGATATAAGTACTAGTAAAAAATGATCTAGGGATTTAATGCAATTCCTATCAAAACCCCAAAAAAGTTTTTGCAGAAATAGAAAAACCCAATCCTAAAATTTATATGGAATTTTAAGGGGCCCCAAATATCCAAAGCAGCTGGAAAAAAAAAAAGAACAAAGTTGGAGGACTTGCTTCAAAACTTAGTGCAGAAAGCAATACAACATGCTGGAATGAAGACAGACATAGACCAATAGAATAGAGTAGAGATCTCAGAAATAAACCCTTACATGTATAGTCAAATGATTTTTGCTCATTTTTGAATTAGGTTGGTTTTTTTGTTGAGTTGTAGTTATTTATACATTGTGGATATTAATCCTTTATCAGATATGTAATTTGCAAATATTTTCTCCCATTCAGAAGGTTGCCAAGACCATTCAATGGGGAAAGAATGGTCTTTTCAATAAATGGTATTGAAAAAACTGGATATCCACATACAAAAGAATGAAGTTAGACCCTTATCTTACACCATAGAAAAATTTAACTCAAAATGGATCAAAGTTCTAAATGTAAGACTAAAATTCTTAGAAAATAGAAGGAAGCTTTGTGGCATTGACTTTGGCAATGATTGCTTGGATATGACAACAAAGGCTAAGGCAACAGAAGAAAAAAATAGGACTACCTAAAAAAAAAAGAAAGAAAGAAAGAAAGAAAAGAAAAACAACAACACTGGACTACATCAAAATTAAAATCTTGTGCATCAAAGGACACTATCAAGAGAGTAAAAGAGCAACCCGTAGAATATAAGAAAATATTTGCATGGATAGAGCGTTGGCCTGCAGAGTAAAGGTTCCCCTGTTCAATTCCAGTCAAGGGCATATGCCCAGGTTGCGGGCCCAATCCCCAAAAGGGGGCGTGCAGGAGGCAGCCAATCCATTCTCTCTCATTTATATTTCTATCTCTCCCTCTCCCTTCCTCTCTGAAATTAATAAAAATATTTTTTTAATATATTTTATTGATTTTTTACAGAGAGGAAGGGAGAGGGATAGAGAGTCAGAAACATCGATGAGAGAGAAACATCGACCAGCCGCCTCCCGCACACCTCCCACCGGGGATGTGCCCGCAACCAATGTACATGCCCTTGACCGGAATCGAACCCGGGACCCCCCAGTCCGCAGGCCGACGCTCTATCCACTGAGCCAAACCGGTTTGGCTAATAAAAATATTTTTAAAATAAAAAATCAAAAGTGTAATAGAGGACATATATAAGTAACACCCCCAGCTGAGTCTGAGATAATACTCTATAATCCAACTCTTGTATATATTTGTAGAGTTTGTACCAAATTTATTAAAAATCTACTTTTTTTTCCAAGCCATTTTGAATTTAGTTGGGGTTTGGACTTGTGGATAAGGAATTGTAAACATGTATTATTATTTGAAAACTAGAGGCCCAGTGGACAAAATTTGTGCACGGGTAGGGTCCCTGAATGGACTGATGGTTGCCAGGGGGTGGAGTGGGCTGAGGGACTGGGTGAAAGAGGTGAAATGATTAGAAGGACAAATTGGGCCCTGGCCAGTGTGGCTCAGTTGGATGAGTGTCATCCCATGCACTAAAGAGTTGCTGGTTCGATTCTGGCCAGGGCACATGCTCTGGTTATGTATTCGATTCCCAGTAGGGAGTGTGCAAGAGGCAGCCTATGGATGTTTTTCACCGATGTTTCACTCTTTCCCTCTAAAATCCTATATAATAAAAAGCCTAGGTGGCATGGCGTGATGTCGTCACAAGATGGCCACCACGATGTTGTCACAGATGGCCTCCCCCACATTGTCACAAGATGGCCAGCAGGGGAGGGCAGTTGGGGGTGACCAGGCCTGCAGGGAAGGGCAGTTGGGGGCAACCAGGCCTGCAGGGGAGGGCAGTTGTGTGCAACCAGGCTGGCAGGGAGGTCAGGGGTGACCAGGCTGGCAGGGGAGGTCAGGGGTGCCAGGCTGGCAGGGGAGGGCAGTGGGGGCGAGATAAGGCCTGCAGGGGAGGCAGTTGGGGGTGAGATCAGGCCTGCAGGGGAGGGCAGTTGGGGGTGAGATCAGGCCTGCAGGGGAGGGCAATTGGGGGCGAGATCAGGCCTGCAGGGGAGGGCAATTGGGGGCGAGATCAGGCCAGCAGGGGAGAGCAGTTGGGGGCGATCAGACAGACAGGCAGACAGGCAAGTGGTTAGGAGCCAGCAGTCCCAGAATGTGAGAGGGATGTCCGACTGGCAGTCCGACATCCCTCAAGGGGTCCCAGATTGGAGAGGGTGCAGGCCGGGCTGAGGGACACCCCACCCCCATGCACAAATTTCATGTACCGGGCCTCTAGTCTATAATAATTTTAAAAAGTACAAATTGGTAGTTAGAAAGCAGTCATGGGGATGTAAACTACAAATAGGGAATATAGTCAATAATAATTCTAATAACTATGTATGATGCTAGGTGGGTACTGGAAATATCAGGGGGAACACTGTAAAGTATATGATTGTTTAACCACTATGCTGTACACCTGAAACTAATACAAAATAATGTTGAATGTAAACTGTAAAAATGAATAATAAAAATAAATAAAAATAGGGTTAATAAAAAAAACCCTGAAACTATACCTATTAAACAACCCCATATCTTCCCCTGTCCCCAGCCCCCAGCAACCACTATCCTACTTTCTGTTCTATGAATTTGCCTACTTTAGATTCCTCATTTAAGTAGAATCACCCAGCATTTGCCTTTTTGACTGCCACCCATTCTTGATCTCTTTCAGTTATATATAACTAGAGGCCCAGCGCGTGAAATTGTGCGAGACCCCAGTGTCCACCACACTACCACAGAGGCAAAACTCAGATTCCACTGCCCCACCGCGGGGTCAGGACCCCAGACCCACCGCGCAAGGCGGGACCCCATACCCACTACGCCAGCGAGACCCATCAATGCACCTCCTGGTGACCAGTTGTTTGGTCATTAACGGTGTTATGGCCATGTGCTTTTTATACATATAGATGGGCAGTCCATCTACTAATATATTGGCCCCAAGAACACCATGTTCTTTGAACCATCTCAAAAATCCCTGTCAGCCAGATTCTCCTGGCTCCCATTGTCACAATAAGTCCACCCTTCTTCTGATGGTTAAATACTGCACCGCCGGATCACTACCATTGTTATTAAATATTTATGGAAGGCTGTGCTTTAGCTTTGCCCCAAAATGACAGCTTTTATTTTCCTTTCTAGCATTTACTCTTTTCATAAACTAATATGCATAGGATTGAGAAAGGACTGAATGCCCTAGCTGTTTTGGCTCAGTGGATAGTGCATTGGCCTGTGGATCCAAGGGTCCTGTTTTGTTTTGTTTTTTTTATGGCTTAAAGTATTACAAAGAGTATTACATATGTCTCCTTCCCCCCACCCCCTTGACATTCCCTCAGCCTTCCCTACCCCCCAGTGGCTTGTGTCCATTGGTTATGCTTATATGCATGCATACAAGTCCTTCGGTTGATCTCTTACCCTCCCCTCCCGCCTCCCAACGCTCTCTGGCCTTCCCGCTGTAGCTTGACAGTCTGTGCGATGCTGCTCTGCCTCTGTACTGGAGTTCAGAGCAGTCGCGAGCTTGAGACTACATCCCGATAGAAAAAGACAACCGTGACCTCAGTTGCCAGCCCTTTACGCATGCGCTTCCGTACCACAGCACTTTACTGACGCACCGCACCTCCTCTGAGTCTCAGTGTGGTTCGACTTTCCCTTCTAGTTGTA
>NW_005871085.1:6761797-6770704 GCF_000147115.1 Myotis lucifugus
GTATCCAGACTTTTAGAAAGTCATGATCAAAGACCACCCCCCTTCTGCTGCAGCCAAAACCCCTGGTTCTTGTCCATGGCCTGTGAATTCCTTCATCTACCTCTCCCCACTTCCCATCTAGGTTTTCCCAGTCCTCCTAGGCTGCTTACATTTCACACTCTTCGTGAAGCATGTACTAGTCAAGGGTCCCAGTTTTGATTCCACTCAAGGGCAAGTACCTCGGCTGCAGGCTCCTCCCAGGCCTGGTCCCTGTTCGGAGCCATGGGGGAGGCAGCCAATCGATGTGTTTCTCTCACATTGATGTTTCTCTCTGTCTTTCCCTCTCTCTTCCTCTTTCTCTAAAAAAAATAAATGGAAAAAATATCCTTGGATGAGAATTTAAATAATAACAATAATAATCTTAAAAGAGAGAGAGAGAGAAAGGACTGATGGCTAAGTAAAAATAAAATGGGTTTGGGAATTACATATATATTCAAATCTAGTTTTTGCCACTTCATTCAATAAGAGACTAGTCTCTCTGAGATATATGGGGAAAGTTGATCCTCAAATGTCAGGCTTCTATTTTGACTATAAGGCTTCCATTCTGACTAAACACTATATGTTGGATTTTAATACATCTTAATTTTTGCAATATATACCAAGTAATGAAAAAATCAAAATTTCTTTCTGTAGATAACAAAAAATGTTTGTGAGGGTGTGACTTTTTGCATTTATAAAGTGAGTGTAAAAACACTCATATCGCCCTGACCGGTTTGGCTCAGTGAATAGAAAGTCGGCCTGCAGACTGAAAGGTCCCAGGTTCGATTCCCATCAAGGGCATGTACCTTGGTTGCGGGCACATCTCCAGTAGGAGGTGTGCAGAAGATGGCTGATCGATGTTTCTCTCTCATCGATGTTTCTAACTCTCTGTCTCCCTTCCTCTCTGTAAAAAATCAATAAAATGTATTTAAAAAATTATTCATTACTTTAAAAAAAAAAGAACACTCATATCTTGTATATTCTTTGTGGAATGTCTGACCACCAAGGTCAGGTTATCTTGACCATGACTGAATCCAAGAAGCCAGAATCTAGCCATTGATAAACTTCCCCAGTACTCATTTTATCTAACTAACCTTACAGTGGCATTAGGGTATTTTGCCCACCCCCAACTCCTGAAGCAAATGAGACAGCAAATAGGACAATGAGATGTTCAGTGTTGCATGTTCCCTCAATAAAGCTCTCTGCTATCTGCCAGAGGCACTGTTTGCCTGCACCAAGGCCACCCAGCCCTGACATTCATAAAAGGTACAAGAGAATTCTACCTTTGCCTTTTATCTGCCTTTACTTGAGAGAGGCTGTGGGGTGGTGGCAATAAAGCAGAACAATGAAACTCACTTGGCAATTGGTTGTGAGAGTAATTTCCTTAACCTTATTACCTGGACCTAATAAAATAGAACTACATCCCAAAGCATAAGAATGTATTTTTCCACAGCTTGGATTGTGCTTTATCCCCCCACAACATCACCCAATCATGACCTCTAATTTACTAAGCCACATAGTCACTTTTATGTCGCTGATGACCTTGCTCAACGAATTAGAAGAATTTAATTTGGCTTATTTAACTCTCAAGTTTGCATATACTGATCTTCAGGCACTTTAAAAGTCCTGTTTCGAAGACAAAATGGGTTTAATAATGCAAGGATTTTATTAGGGGGAATACCTATGTAAGAGAATATAAGCAGGGAACTGGAATAGGCTGAGGGAGTTGTCAGACTGCCATGCATGTCTGACACTATATGAATCAGGATGTCACGGTTTGATTCCTGGCCAGGGTGGGCTCAATCCCCAGTGTAGGGTGTGCAGGAGGCAGTCAATCAATGATTCTCTCTCATCATTAATGTTTCTCTTTCTCCTTCCCTTCCTCTCTGAAATCAATAAATATATATATATTTTAAATTCTTTATTGTTTAAAATATTACACATGGTATTACATATGTCTCCTTTTCCCCCCATTGACCTCTCCCCAGCCACCCCCAGCCCACAGCACAAGCCCTCACCCCCCTAGTGTCTGTGTCTATTGGTTATGCTTATATGCATGCATACAAGTCCTTTGGTTGATCTCTTACCCCCTCCCCCACCTTCCCCCTGAAGTTTGGCAGTCTGTTCGCTGCTTCTCTGTCTCTGTATCTGTTTTTGTTCATAAGTTTATGTTGTTCATTATAGTCCACAAATGAGTGAGATCATGTGATATTTATCTTTCTCTGACTGGCTTGTTTCACTTAGCATAATGCTCTCCAAAAAAAAAATCTTTTAAAAAATTTTGTTTTTGGTAATGTATGCATACTTGGGCAGACATCTGCTTTACTTTTTTGTTGTTGTTAATTCTCACCCGAGGATATTTTTTCCATTGATTTTCAGAGGGAGTAGAAGGGAGGGGAGAGGGGAAGGTACAGTGAAAGGGGAGAGAGAGAAACATTAATGCAAGAGAGACACATAGATTGAATGCCCCCCCCCCCCCCACACACACACACCCCTGGGTTGGAACCTGCAACCCTTGGCCTTGACTGGGAATCAAACCAGCGATCCTTTGGTGCACAGGCTAATGCTCTAACCACTGAGCCATGATGACCAGGGCTGCTTTACTTTTAAAAAATAATAATCTAATGTGAGATCGGATAGGGGAGGGCACATGTCCAGATTGTGTGTTCCATCCCCAGTAGGGGGTGTGCAGGAGGCAGCCGATCGATGTTTCTCTCTCATCGATGTTTTTATCTCTCTTTCTTCCTTCTTGTTGAAATCAATAAACATATATATTTTTAAAAATACAACATAATAGATTTGTCTAACCCCAAAACCAATGTGACAGGTATTGTGTTTGGGCTTGAGTTAATGAACAAGATAAACAATTCAATCCACAGGGAGCTTATAGTACCAAAAATTCTCCCAGTAATCATGTTCCTCCTCTGCCCCCCAGCTTGAATAGCCACCATTTATTGATTGTTGCTCTGTGCTAGTTACTATGCTAACTCAGTCCTCAACAGCCACCCTGTTGAATGGGTATTACTAGCCCTATTTTACATATGAAGAAACTGACATTTGAAAAAATTATAGCTATTAAGTATAGCTAATATTTATTGAATTCTATGTATAAAGCATAACTAATATTTACTGAGCTCTCACAATAACCTTATGAAGTAGGTGATCTTATTATTTCCATTTTACAAATGAGGAAACTGAAACACAATTGCTTTAATAGCCTTCCCTAGGAAATACAGCTAAATATGTGGTGGAGTCAAACCTAGGTTCTCTGGTTTCAGAGCTTGTTTGCTTAACCACTATGCCTGACTACCAGGAGGGCTGGATTTGTATCTCAAGTCTGCCTGACTCCAAATTTATCCTATCTAGGCCATACATTGCTCTTCCACTCAATTGTTCCCATTCATTTCTTCTTTTCTTGTGTGTGGGCAGGTCGCCTACTTCCTCAATAAATACTGAGTGCCTATTATAGATGTTACATACTAGGGAAACAGGATATACAACCAATGAGGTATGTAGCCATAAATAAAAGAAAGGAAGATCTCAATATATTGATATAGCACAGTGTGCTACAATAATTTTTAAAACATGCAATACCTGACTATTAAGCAGGGGCACTGACCTCTTTTCCTTTATATTGTCAAGTAAAAAAAAAATGACAACAGTCAACATAATAATAGCTGCCTGGTGTGAATTAACCAGATTGACAAAAAGTATATTTTTGGTGTGCTGCAGAATTTTTATAATTAGCTTATATGTGACATCAGATGAAAAAGGTTGAAAATCACTCTTACAGTATAATCTCTGGGATATATTATTAAGTGAAAAAAGCAAGGTGTAGAAGAGTATATGTCATATACTCCCAGGCCTGGGATTGAGCATGGGGTATTTTTGCTGAGGCACAATAAATCCACTATTAACACAGGATAAGGTTGAAAACTGAGATAAAAACAAACTACATCAAGAATACACCATCATGCCCAGTTGGTGTGGCCCAATGGTTGAGCATCGACCCATGCACCAAGAGGTCGCTGGTTTGACCCCCAGCAGGGGATGTGCAGGAGGCAGCAGATGGATGTTGGTGTTTCTCATCGATGTTTCTCTCTCTCCCTCTCTCTTTCTCTCTCTCTAAAATCAATTAAAATATATAAAATATAAATAAATAAAATGGGGATAAAAATTCATGTCAATATTATATGCAAAAGAGCTTTATGAACGTTGTGCAAATATTTGTTATGGTTATTATCCCTCCATTTTCAAAGGAGCTTGTCCCTGGCTGCTTTGTCCATGCTTATTATGCCACCTATTGGACGTGCCTTGAATTACACTGCTTTTTCTCCTAAGCATCACCCAACAATCACCTTAGATTTTGCCTGGCATACTTGAAGACCCTTTGGAAAGAATACTCCCTTGAGTATTCAGTGAATTTGCAATATATTATTTAAGATTAGTGAGTTCAACAATTATCTATTGAACATTTACCAAGTGGAAAGGGCCAAGGGGGAAAAGATAGAGGTCTTAACACCCACTGTTGAGATGTGGGTTATGCCAGTGTGTTAAGAAAGACTTCACAGAGTAGATGATCTCCTACTGGGGTCTCATGAAAAGAGTATAATTTTTTTAATAAGAAAATGGCTTTGTTCTTTTTTAATATATTTTTATTGTTTTCAGAGAGGAAGGGAGAGGGAGAGAGATAGAAACATCAACGATGAGAAAGAATCATTGATTGGCTGCCTCCTGCACGCCCCACACTGGGGATGGAGCCCACAACCCAGGCATGTGCCCTTGGCCGGAATTGAATCCGGGACCCTTCAGTCCACAGGCTGACGCTTTACTCTCTGAGCCAAACCGGCTAGGACAAGAGTATAATTTTGAGAGGAAAATAAGAGCACTTCAGGCAGAGAAAACAAATGAGCAAAGGCATAGAGCTGTAAAAGTACCTTTGGGAATGGTAAATTGCTCTGTGTAATCAGAGCATTAGATCCAAGGAAGGAGGAGGTGATGACAGTGATTAATAGCCATTGTTCACAGCCTTACTGTGTACACAGTCCTTTTAAACATATGTCCCCAAGGGAGGCTTAATAGCACAATGGTTGACACCATGAACTGTGATGGCAGCTAGACCTTCATTTAAGTCTGTTTTTATTTGATAACAATTTAACCTCTCTCAGTTTTCTCACGGCCTCCCCCCACATCCCCCCAAAAAACATTTCATAGGGCTCTTGTCAGGATTAAATAGGTTTGTCAAATTCTTATACACTAGCTAGCACTTAGTAATTGCAATAATGAGTAGTTACCATAAGCTACTATTATTTAATCTATAAGGAAGAAATTACTTTCCAAATACTACAGAGAAGGAAACATGTTAAGTGGCTGAGGTAAAATTCCAAATCTTAGACTTTTATTTTTATTTTTTTTTTTAAATATATTTTATTGATTTTTTACAGAGAGGAAGGGAGAGAGATAGAGAGTTAGAAACATCGATGAGAGAGAAACATCGATCAGCTGCCTCCTGCACATCTCCCACTGGGGATGTGCCCGCAACCCAGGTACATGCCCTTGACCGGAATCGAACCTGGGACCTCTCAGTCTGCAGGCCAACGCTCTATTCACTGAGTGCTCATAAATGGTAGCTATTTTTTTTATTAATAACTATCACTACTAATAATTCTCTGAATATTTCCAGGCCTGGGCTATAATGCTTTTGTGCCATGGGAGACAACTAAATTTTGTGACATCATATCTGGGTTCCAGTCCTGAAATTGGCTCTATGAACTTGGGCACCCTGTCTCTCTGAGCCTTATTTCCTCATCTGTAAAATAGGTTTACTAACCCCTACTCTGCTCATCATATGGGGCTATTATGGGACTCAAACAAGATGGTACATTCACAAAAGCCTCATAAATTATAAAGGGTTATATGTAAATGTCTATTATTATCAACTAAGGGCCCAGTGCACAAATTCATGCACCTTGAAAGGAACTGTGGGCCACGAGGCTGCCATGAGCACAGGGGTGGGTCTTGGCCCATCCTCCCTGCCCACGCCTGGCCCCTCCCGCCACGGCCCCCTGTCCCCTGTCTGCCAGCAGCCCTGCTCCCGCCACCACGGCTCCCACATGCTGACGGCGCCAGCCCTGCTTGCACCCACTGACGGCATGGAGTAATTGGGGCCGGAACCAGCAGCGGGTACAAGCGGTGGCTGCTGCTCCGATCGCGCCTCAGGAGCAGGGGGAGGTGGAGAAGTCCTCAGGGGCGATCAGGGCCAGCAGCCACTCACACACACTAATGGTAGGACTGGTGCCAGGCACCGGCAGTGGGTGCGAGTGGCAGCTCTGGCGCTGGCTGCGGGTGTGAGCACTGGGCGGGATCGAGGCGCAAGGGAGCAAAGAATTTCAGTAACCACCAGAGGCTCGCCCCTATGACAGCGACTGGTGCCCTGCCTTGGTCTGGTGCCCCTGCTAACCTGCTCCACTATTCCGCCACGGCCAACACCCGCCATGTTCCACACATGCCTCCTGGTGGTCAGTGCACATCATAGCGACTGGTTGTTCAGTTGTTCTGCCATTCGGTCTATTTACATATTAGCCTTTTATTATATAGGATAATCTGTGGCTCATCTCCCAAGGAGACTCTGGGTAAATAAAATAATATTGAAGTAGTGTTCCAAGTAATTGAGGTCAACAAGAGAGATTTGGTCAGTATGCCAAGTTCTAACCCAATCCTCTCCCTTCAGGTGAGGCCTCTGTTTACTCCTTACTGAAGAGAGAAACCTGAATATCTCCCCAATCTCTTCAATGCCTCAGGGTGTAAGGAGAGGAGAGAAAAAAGTCCAAATATAAGACCTGGCTTGTTTGCCTGCTCTATTGCTGTCTGCCCAGATAGGGGAGAGGAATCTGACAGATCTTGTGTCCTGATTCTTCTGGCTCCTCCATTCCCCAGGGTAGGTACACAGTATTATTAGAACCCTGAAGAGAAAGGCTTTTTATTAAACTGATGACAACTGTTTTACACATCTTCACTGCCCGTCCTCACTTGAGCATGTCATGGAAAACTCATATTCCTGAATATCCAGGGAAGTGGTGTTAAAAATGTAAAAGAATAGCACGTGATTCAAATATTGACCATCCATCCATTCATTTGTCTGGGTCCTTGGACTTGTCACAAGGATCATTGATATCCCTTCCAGCCAGTGGTGTGCTGGTAAATGTTTTAATTACCAGTTCTCTGAGCATAGATCTGACATGAATATTGGTTAGTATTTTAGTTTATGTTAATGGGTAAAATGAAAGCAAAACAAAAAAACAAAAAAAAAGAAATCGAAAGACATATATTGTACCTCACTTATTTGTCAATAAGATGAGTGACTTATTGCTGAATCACATAATAGTTTTCAAATGCTAGAAGAATATTTCCTCAATTTTTTGCTGTGTTTTTCACAATGTAATAGCTCTAGATACAACATAATTTTTAAAAATATTTTTATTGATTTCAGAGAGAAAGGGAAAGGGAGAGAGAGATAGAAACATCAATAATGAAAGAGAATCACTGATCGACTGCCTCCTACAAAACCCCACACTGGGGATCCAATCTGCAACCTGGGCATGTGCCTTGACTGGGAATTAGACCGTGACCTCCTGGTTCATAGGTTGATGCTCAACCACTGAGCCATGCTGGCCAGGCTAGATACAACATAATTTTAAGTTTAATCTGCATTATTAACATTTGCTCTATCATTTTCTTAAGTCTAAACAATTAACAAATCAAGCCCTGGTATGTAGCATTTGCCAATTTCTGTGGTACAAATATTCCCACTATGGCCAATTTCACAAAAGTTTAAAATTTTGACTTAATCCAATTTTTCTACTTTTTTCTTTATTTGCTTGTACTTTTGGTGTCATATTTAAGAAATTGCCGTGTTATCTAAGGTCACAAAGGTTTACATATATGTTTCCTTCTAAGAGTTTTATAGCTTTTACATATAGGTCTTTGATAATTTTGAGTTCACTTTTATATATGGTGTGAGGTAAGGTTCAACTTCATTCTTTTGCATGTAGATATCAAGTTGTCCCAGCACTATTTATTTATTTACTAGAGACCTGGTGCACGAATTTGTGCACGGGTGGGGTCCCTCGGCCTGGCTGGTGATCAGTGCCAATCGTGCAGCGGGAGGTTGGCTGGGGGGAGGGGCCGCGAGAGGTTGGGCCCAAACCAGCTCTCCAACAAACCCCGAGAGGTTGCGGATTGCAAGAAGGTGCGGGCCAGGCTGAGGGACCCCACCAGTGCACGAACAGGGCTGGGGAGGGACGCGGGAGGTTGGCCATCCGGGGAGGGACCGTGGGAGGCTCTAGACTTCACTCAGTCCCAATCAGTTGGACCCCAGCAGCAAGCTAACCTACCAGTTGGAGCGTCTGCTCCCTGGTGGTCAGTGCACATCATAGCGAGTGGCTGAGCAGCCTTAGCATATCATTAGCTTATTACACTTTGATTGGTTGAATGGACGACCGGACACTTATCATATTAGGCTTTTATTATATAGGATTTATTTTCCCCCAGTACTATTTATTGAAAAGACTATTCCCATTGAGTGGCATATAGCACACTACAATTTAAAATATTTAAAACATTGAGAATTACAGTGTTTATTTCTTTGTAAAAAATTATCAAGAGTAATGTGAACAGTACTTGTCTTATTGTGTAACTTACAATATGAATGACCATATTTTCTATGCTTGGAACATGGTCTTATTTCTTTTAATTTTGAATCAGCTTTCAACATTTTATTCTTTGCACTTTCAACATTGTGAGGTATCTCCAAAAGTTTTATCATGAAGTATTCTGCTGAAGTTACTTTCTCTAAGACATCTTCAATCTTTTGGTCACAGCCACTGTCCT
>NW_005871085.1:6771291-6777774 GCF_000147115.1 Myotis lucifugus
AGTTAATCCACGGTGATTAAACTGAATTGTGCTGTGGGGGACTGATGTCATTTAACTAAACTATGGTAACTAAAGCTCTGGGTTCATGTGGCTCAGTTGATTGAGCGTCTTCCTGTGCACCAAAAGGTCACTGGCCTGATTCCTGATAGGGTGTATAAGAAAGGCAACTGATTGATGTTTCTCTCTTACATCCATGTTTCTCTCTCTCTCTCTCTCCTTCTCTCTAAAGAAATCAATGAAAACATTAAAAAAATAAACTATGGTAACTAAAATTTGTGCATTTCAGAACTGTGCAAAGGGATGCCTGTATTAACTATTTTATATAATTTATTATGTATTATTTATTATCAGTTTTTATATAAATTATAAAAACAACTTTTTTAAATGGCTGTGTTTAACAATTGGCTCTCATCAGTGCTTTCAGATCATAAATTCCTCAAATCATTTTTTTGAGAGAGAGAGAGAGAGAGAGAGAGAGAGAGAATGATTTTGTTCCACATTTTTATGCATTCATTGGTTGATTCTTTTATGTGCCCTGACTGGGGATTGAATTCACAACCTTGGCATATCGGAACAATGCTCTAACTAACTAAGCTACCTGGCCAGGGCTTATGCCTCAATTCTATTAATCCAGTTCTTCCTTCCCTTTTCCTCCCTCAGCCAAAACACAGATACACACACAAATACATTTAAAACTAAGCAAAAATATTCTCTTTTTTTCAACTCTAGTCCTATAGTGTCTGGGTCATAGAGCTCAGTGTCTGTACAATGAAGATGAATTTACATACACATGAGAATGCACACCTAAGTTCACATCATTCTCTCATATGAATAATTTGGGTGTAGCACACCCAAATGAAATAGATGCTGTGAGTCATAGGGCTGTAATGGATGCTGACTGCTTGACTGGGCTACTCGGTGCTCCAAAAATATTTTTTGTTTATTTGGTTTTCTGATTATGAAAGAACTAGAGGCCCGAGACACAAAATTCGTGCAAGGGGCTCGGTCCTCGCAGCTCCAGCTTCGTCTGGAAGGTTGTTTTGCTGTCCAGTCTAATTAGCATATTATGCTTTTATTATTATAGATACATGTACATTGGAAAGAATAGAAAGGATATCAAGAAGCTGTTAACTCTTTTCTAGAGCCATAGAGATAGAGATAGGAGACAGTGTTTGAGGTGAAAAATATGAGAAAAGACAAGGAAAGATAATGAACTTTGAATGCCTATCATGTATCTGGCACTTCCTTGGTAACTCTTATAATCAGGTACCATGTAAATGAGAAAAAACAAGACTCAGAGTGAAAACAGCATGGAATTAGTGGAGCTGTGAATTGAACTCAGATCTGCTAACTTCAAAACACAGGCCCTTTTCACTATACTACTATATGGTCTCTGTACATGGTGGGCAGCATGGAATAGCCTGGTGGGCTGAAGGAGCCCTGACTGAACTGGACACCCTGAGGTAAGGCCCAGAGATTCAAATGCCTAAATAACGACGCTCCTCCTCAGTCCAGTCCATGTTTACATCATTAGAACCTAGGTGTCCAGTCTCTAACCCAGGGTCATTCCATTGTACTACATATATCATGCTGCCTCGTATGTAATTCTTATGAAAAACCCATCATAAACATTCCCCAATATCAAGGGTATCCTAATACTTTCATTCTGGGACAAGAGGATGACATATGAGTGTCATCATGGACAGAGTGTTAATTATGCTTCTGGAAATACCCTTGTTTTATTATTCATTCAATTTTGACCTACATGAAGGAATTTCACTCATATTATAAATGTTCCCAGTGGTTTTCCCCTCCCTGGTGGTTGGTGCACATTCCTACGCTGAGTGTGGGAGGAGGTGTGGTGGTGCTGAAGCAACAAGGAAATTTGTAGTCAGATAGACCTGGGCTGGAATCTTAGCTCTGTCAGTTACAGTTACCTTGGACAAGTCATTTCACCTCTTTGAACCTCAGTTTACTAATCTGTCAACATGTTGAAACAGTACTCATCATTTTTTATGTCAAGCCTGCTCCTCCTCCCCTGCCAACTCTTTGCCTAACAGCATGAACTACCAAGTTGCCTAAGCCAGAAACTCAAGTGTCACCTTTGACTTCTCCCTCTTTTTCACACACCAATCCAAATCATGAATTTGATGATTTTGCCTCCCAAAATCTCTATTCTCCCTACCGTACCCTAATTTAAGTCATCATCCTTTTGCCTGGATTATTGCAATAGACACTTATAAATGGTTTCCCTGTCTCCTTTAATCTATTCTCTACATCATAATTAAGAGTGATCTTTTCTAAAATCAAAACTGTTAATGCCACTGACCAGTTTAAAAGCTCTAATGGCTTCCATTGCTTATAAGATAAAATCCAAAGTTTTTTATTATGTGGCCTTTCCTGATTTGGCCTCTGCTTTGACTGTCATTGCTCCCCCACCTTGTCCTCTCTGCCTTAGCCAAAGCTGTTCTCTCTGTTCTTCAGACACACCATATTTTCTCTTGCTTCTAGCTTGTTGCATATTCCATTGCTGCTGCCTGGAACATGTTCTCTCCCTACCTGCTACCTTCCCGTCCCTCCACCTCATTTACCTAGTTAAGTCTTAGCTATTCATCAGGTCTCCATTTAGGTATCACTTCCTCTTAAAAAATCTTGCTCCTGATTTGTGTTCCTATAGCACACTGTGCTTACCCCCTGAAATCATAATTGCCTACTTTCTCACCTACTTCGGCCAGTGGAATCTAAACTCCTTAAGGGCAGAGATGGTATCTAGCTTATCACAGAATATAGCCTCTCGTAGGTACATAGTAGTGTTCAATACATACTTGATTAGCTGCTTGAATTAATGAACTGTACTGTGCTCTCATTGTCCAGATCCCTGGCTCTGTACACTAGGTTTCAGAATCTGGCTCTAGCCCTCTGTTCTGGCTTAGGTGACCTGTTTTCTTCTTGTACCCTAGATAAATCCCAAAATTTTCAGCTCTGTATATTCTCTCTTATTATCAACTTCCTCTGCAGTTCCAATTAGGATAGTTCAAAGAATCCATGTATTGGTGCTGATCAACCCTGACCACCACTGCTATTTGCCCAGAAATAATCTGATAATAATAACAAACCATTTAATGAACACCTACTATGTGGCAATTCCTTGTATATAAGGCAGACATTAGTCTCATTTTATTGATGAGAAAACACGTTCTATTCATATCTAATAGTTACTCAGGATTTGAACCCAGGTCTGCTAGGTTCCAAAGCTTTTGCACTATATAGGCTTGAAAGTGTTACATTTCTTATTGTATTTGGTTTGACAAGAAACATGTATAGGTAGGGGAGAGAGACAATGGTAGCAATGAGGCAAACCTGTTGGAAGGGGAGTCTGGTGATATCTAACAAAACTACACATGCATTTGTCCTTTGACCCAGAAATCCCACTTCTAAGAACTTACCCTTAAGATATATCTACAACATTAGAAAATACACATGCACAAAATTATTCATTACAATATCACTTGTAATACAAAATACTGGAAACAACTGAAACACCCATACATTGGTGCTTTAACGTGTCTTTAACTGGTTTTGAAGTGTGTGATGGAGCATTATCATGAAGCAAAATTACTTTGCCCTGTCTTCTGGCCCATTCTGGTCTTTCATGATCAAAGCATGGTTCAAATTTGATTATTTGTTGTTGGTAACGATCAATATTAACAGTTTCACCTGGTTTTAGAGCAGCGGTTCTCAACCTGTGGGTCGCGACCCCTTTGGGGGTCGAACGAACCTTTCACAGGGGTTGCCTAAGACCATCGGAAAACACATATATAATTACATATTGTTTTTGTGATTAATCACTATGCTTTAATTATGTTCAATTTGTAACAATGAAAATACATCCTGTATATCAGATATTTACATTACGATTCATAACAGTAGCAAAATTATAGTTATGAAGTAGCAACGAAAATAATTTTATGGTTAGGGGTCACCACAACATGAGGAACTGTATTAAAGGGTCGCAGCATTTGGAAGGTTGAGAACCACTGTTTTAGAGGCTCATAATACACCACACCTTCCTGATCCCACCAAACGCAGAGCATTGTCTTCTTTCTGAAGAGATTTGGCCTGGCAGTTGATGTTGATGGTTGACCTGGATCAACCCATGATTTTGTGCGTTTGGGATTCTCAAAATAAATCCACTTTTCATCGCCAGTCACAATTTGATGCAAAAAAGACTTTCTTTCATGCTATTGAAGCAACATTTTACTGATGACTTTTCGGTTTTTCCATTTGTCTTTCGTTCAGTTGATGTGGCACCCATTTTCCTTTCTTTAAAATCTTCCCCATTGCTTGTAAACAATCGGAAATTATTTGCTGAGCAACGTTTAATCTTTCTGCAAGTTGTTTTTGAGTTTGACACGCATCTTCATCCAATAATGCTTGTAATTGTTGGTCTTCAAACTTTTTTGGTTGACCTGGATGTTGTTTGTATTTCATCACTTTTATTTTTTATTTTTTTTATGTTATTTTCTGTTATTTTCTTTTTTTTTAAATTAAATCTTTATTGTTCAGATTTGTTCCTCTTTTTTCCCCCCATAACTCCCCTCCTCCCAGTTCCCACCCCACCCTCCGCCCTCACTCCCCACCCACTGTCCTCATCCACAGGTGCACGATTTTTGTCCAGTCTCTTCCCGCATCTCCCACACCCCTTTCCCCCCCAAGAATAGTCAGTCCATTCCCTTTCTATGTCCCTGATTCTATTACAATCACCAGTTCATTCTGTACATCAGATTATTTATTCACTTGATTCTTAGATTCACTTGTTGATAGATGCATATTTGTTGTTCATAATTTGTATCTTTACCTTTTTCTTCTTCTTCCTCTTCTTAAAGGATACCTTTCAGCATTTCATATAATACTGGTTTGGTGGTGATGAACTCCTTTAGCTTTTTCTTATCTGTGAAGCTCTTTATCTGACCTTCAATTCTGAATGATAGCTTTGCTGGATAAAGTAATCTTGGTTGTAGGTTCTTGGTATTCATCACTTTGAATATTTCTTGCCACTCCCTTCTGGCCTGCAAAGTTTCTGTTGAGAAATCAGCTGACAGTCGTATGGGTATTCCCTTGTAGGTAACTGAGTTTCTTTCTCTTGCTGCTTTTAAGATTCTCTCTTTGTCTTTTTCTCTTGGCATTTTAATTATGATGTGTCTTGGTGTGGTCCTCTTTGGATTCCTTTTGTTTGGGGTTCTCTGCACTTCCTGGACCTGTAAGTCTATTTCTTTCACCAGGTAGGGGAAGTTTTCTGTCGTTATTTCTTCAAATAGGTTTTCAATATCTTGCTCTCTCTCATCTTCTGGCACCCCTATAATTCTGATGTTGGTATGCTTGAAGCTGTCCCAGAGGCCCCTTACACTATCTTCATATTTTCGGATTCTTTTTTCATTTTGCTTTTCCGGTTGGATGTTTTTTGCTTCTTCGCATTTCAAATCTTTGACTTGATTCTTGCGCTCCTCTGGTCTGCTGTTGGGAGTCTGTATCATATTCTTTATTTCAGTCAGTGTATGCTTAATTTCTAGTTGGTTCTTTATCACAACATCGAGGGTCTCATTAGATTTCTTGTAGATCCCATTAAGTTTATCGGCAGTTTCTAGAAAATTATTGAAAGACCTTAAAAGTGTGGTTTTGAGCTCTATATCCTACAATTCTGACAATTGTGTCCTGTTTCTTTGTCTCCGCATTTTTTTATGCTTTCTTGGTGCACCCCCTAGTGGTCTTTGTGCGCAGTCTTGTTGTAGTTAAGCCTTGATTGTTGTAGTTAACACTGGGGGGGATTTGACCTCCAGGCCAACTGGCTGTGAGAATCAGCTGTGTCTGCAGTGGGAGAACTTCTGTCCTCTAGGGAGGTGCTAATCTAGCCTTTGCCTGAGGCTATCCGGCAAATGCCTCGGTGCAGGGCTTGGGCGGGGCGGGTCCCAGGGGATCTACAGGGCGGGCGGAGCGAGCAGTTATGGCTGCTCTCAGTCCCATCCCCAGGGGCTCTGCCTCTCAGAGTCCCAGCAACCGCTGTAAACCTCGGAGAGAAAGCTGCCTTTGAGTTCCGATAGAAGCCAGACAGTCCCGCTTCTCCCGTTTGAGTCTGGGTCCCTAGAGACTTGCCCGGATCTGGAGCTCAGAGTCTGAGACTCCCTCCTGATTGAAACAGACAACCGAGCCCTCAGCCACCAGCCCGCACCGCATGCACTCTGCACCTTAGTATTTTACTTCAGCACTACGCCTCCTCTGAGTCTCGGTATGCTTTTCTCTTTCCTCCTAGTTGTAGAACTTCCACTCAGCCAGCCTTCCTGTGGTTCTGGATGATGTCCGTTCAGTCTTTTAGTTGTATTTTTGAATTGGTTGTTCGAGGCAGCAACTCCGGCGTTAACCTATGCCGCCATCTTGGTTCTCCTCTTGTTTGTATTTCATCACTTTTAAAGCATTTAAACCAGCGTC
>NW_005871085.1:6777919-6780712 GCF_000147115.1 Myotis lucifugus
CCGTGCCCGCAGCCAAGGTACATGCCCCTGACCACGACTCGAACCCGGGACCCTCCAGTCCACAGGCTGACGCTCCATCCACTGAGCCAAACCAGTCAGGGCAGTATACAATAACTTTCAGCAGTACTTTTCTTCAAAACAAAGTAATGAATTAAAACTTCTCACAAATGCTCTTTTTTTGGCACGAAATTTGACATTTTTAAGCGCGAAAATATCTATGATGTTAACACCTTCAGCAAATTTGACATATGAAGTTTTGAAGCTTGCTGTCAATACAACAAAAAACATACATATCAAATCACATATCAACATATGTGTAATTCCATCTATTGAAAAAAATCCTCATTATTAACTGGTATACCTGGTATCATCTTAGAAACTAAAACTGAGAAAACATTTTAAGCAATTATTCAAAATAATAATAAACGCATTATAAGTTAACATAAATAACTTATTTTAATGAAAAACAACCAAATTTTCCAAAACAAAGAACATAATAAGAAGGGTAGCATTATTTACATTTTAAAAAATCTCTTTAAAGTCAATCTACTAGAAGACAACTGGGTCATATCTGCTTCTGCATTCAATCTGTTGGGATATACTGTTTTAATTTACGTATATGAATAAAATCTGTCCTTAACAGATAGGTAGTTAGAAAAGAGAGGAATATTTTAATAGTCATTTCAGATACTTGTGAATATTTCTTTGATACTATATCAAAATTCAACAAATGGTAATTTCTTTTTTTATAAATTTATTATTACACTTATTTGTGCATTCATTGGTTGATTCTTGTATGTGCCCTGACTGGGGATTGAACCAGAAACCTTGGCATATTGGGACAAGACTCTAACCAACTGAGCTACCTGGTCAGGGCCACAGTGGTAATTTCTTAAAGGTTAGCTGCAATGTGGAATCTGAAACCATATCAGTAAATTTTTGTGCTCTGTTCCATTAAAATCTTTGATCTATATTATACTTTAAAAGTAGATTTTACCCATCTATGTTTTTGTAACATCATGCATTGGTTATTTGAAAAAAATACTAATTCACAGAGTTATGCAGATCTACCAAATGTTGACACATTTCATTATACAACATTAAAAAACACACTCTACAACATTTGTTAATCTCACCACCCATTTTTTCCCTGAAAAGTTTAAGAAGTTGTCAAGTTCATGGTGGTGAATACAGGTTTTTCAAAATTCTAATATTTACCTGAAAGCTTGAATTTTATCATTGGCTACAAATACTGTTAGTTATTTTCCTTGAAGTAACAGGCTCAGTTCATTTATTTTCTGGACAATGTCTAATTCCCAAGTCTGAATGAATAAGCATAGATATTTTATTGTTCTTTAAAGTAAAAATGATGTTCAAGTAAAAGTGGTGTGTGTGTGTGTATTTTTCCAAGTTCTACTCACATATAGAGCATAGAAGCAATGGCACTGTAGTGGCAATGAGCACACTTAGCACCTAGATATTTCTTCCTTCCTTCCTTCCTTCCTTCCTTCCTTCCTTCCTTCCTTCCTTCCTTCCTTCCTTCCTTTCTTTCTTTCTGTTTTAGATATTAGTTTCTAAATACCATGTTCCACTAAATGGAATTAGAGTTTTTAGGGGAAATGGGTGATCCCAGGACTGAGGCTAGGAAAGCACGAGAAAAGCCTAGGATGCAGTGCCAGAAAGTACGGGAAATGCTTTTAAAATGATGTGATGATGAAAGAACACAAAAGCTAGCTAAATCTAAAACAATTTGCACATCAAAATAAATAGTGATGGTAACAATGACATAATTCATAGAATAAAATAAAAATTGATGAGTTCATTCTAATATAAATCAACAAATTGATAAATAAATAAATGAGGTAGAAGCATAAAGCTCTCCCATATAGTAGGAAACAAAAATATATAAGGAATGATGACAATGTTATTAGAAAATTACTATTTGGCAACCACTATAGTAATAATTGCTTCAAGCAAGAATTATCAATGCATGTTAGAACTTGTGGGGAGTCTCAATAATCTCCTTATAATATATTTATCTATACTAATAAAAGGGTAATATGCTAATTAGATCAGACATCTTCTGGACATCCTTTCAGACAAAGCCATGGTGGCAGGGGCAGAGGCAGAGGTGGTTAGGGCGATTAGGCCAGCAGGGAAAGCAGTTAGGGAGGACCAGGCTGCCAGGGGAGGGCAGCTAGGGGCGACCAGGCAGGCAGGCAGAGAGGTTGGGGGCAATCAGGCAGGCAGGCAGGTGAGTGGTTAGGAGCCAGCGGTCCCGGATTGGAGAGGGTGCAGGCTGGACTGACAGACCCCTGCTGTGCACTAATTTCATGCACCAGACCTCTAGTTAATTATAAAGAGCAAAATAGTTACTTTACACTGGATAAACCTGGCAAATACTGCCTTAGTTAATTAACAGAACAAAGTTGCTCTCACCAATGATGGGATATATTGGTATCACATGCTTCCTAATATGATGCATTGAGAAGGAGACAACATTAGGTTTGAAGTATTCCTGCTAAAAATGCATAACCTGAATCTAACCATGAAGAAACATCAGACAAACTCAAATTGAGGGATATTTTACAAAACAAATGCCCTATATTCTTTTTAAAAAATATATATTTTTATTGATTTCAGAGAGGAAGGGAGAAGGAGAGAGAGATAGAAACCTCAATGATGAGAGAGAATCATTGATCGGCTGCCACCTGCATGCCCCACACTGGGGATAGAGCCTGCAACCCAGGCATGTGTCCTTGACCGGTATCAAACCTGGAACCCATCAGTCTG
>NW_005871085.1:6782657-6784166 GCF_000147115.1 Myotis lucifugus
GGATGAAATCATAGTTTCCCCTCCGAAGCACCAGTTTCTCTGGGTATAAGAAAGGGGGTAGTGATTTTTTTGGTAATGTGACTCAGAAAGTAGGTGGTGCAGGGCACACTCAGGATTGCACAGGAACAGCTTTCATTGATTGGAAGAGAGCTGCTAGGTTACATTATCTCTAAGGTGGCTGCTCAATTATTACTTGAAAGTTCCTGGAGACCATATATAATTATCTCATTAAGATTTTTTTATTATTAGGACATAACCTCGGGTAAGGTGAGCCTGCCTTATAATTTTTTTTAAAGAAAAATATACTGGGTCTATGCTGACATCTGCTATGCAGCAGAATGTTAGAGGATCTAGTGTATTAAGTTCTATTATTCCTCAATGGAGGGATGTTATATTAGGGAAATTTTACCCAGACCAACGATGATGAAAAACAATGCACCCATCTTCTGACGGGAATACATTTACAGAGAGGGAGGGGGAGAGAGAGAGAGAGAGAGAGAGAGAGAGAGAGAGAGAGAGAGAGAGAAAGCAGGTGGGAACAAGGGTGTTTTGGAACCAACAAGAATTGAAACCAACATTTCAATACCTTCTATCGGCCAGTTCCTTTACATAAATTATCTCCAGTCTTCACAATAACTGGCAAGGACAGCATGAGAACCCGGAGGGTGGAAATAATTAACTTGCCTAGGGTCATAAAGTAAAATACAACAGAGGCTGGAATTGGTAGCATTAGGATCTGCCACCAAAGTCCCTGCTCATTTTACCGTACTACTCTACCGTAAAATAACGTAGTAGTATTTGGAAAAATTGGGGACAAGAGGATTTGGAGAATTTCTCTTTCCCTACTTCTCCTCTAACAGTCCTTCTGTTTCTTTTGTTTTTGGTTCTGATGTTTGCACCCTAGAGTCTGAGTGGGATCGAGCATGGGGCATCTAAACAGAATGATCCCACAGCCCCCCTAGATAACAATTGCCTCCCATCGGGGCCTGACCTGAGACTTGGCAGGGGTGGCGGGTGGAAGAGGAGAGCTGGTGGAGATAGGGGAGGGGGATTCGTTAGAAAAAGATGCATAGTTCTGTTCTTTAAATTGTTCATGAATTTCAGGACAACCGGTTGGCTATTTTCTTCTCTTGCTCAAAATATTATTGGTTTTAATTATGGGGGCGGTTTTAGTGGTTAAGGTTTGGTATCTGCTGGGAATTTCTGTAAATAATCCCAGTAGATCCAAAAAAAAAAGTTAAGGTCAAAGACAACTCCTCCTGTTTTGGGAGAGGATCGTGTGTGTGTGTGTCTGTGTGTGTGTGTAAAAAGGCTGGTGCCGGTCACTCTTTTACACCCAGACACACTGAAGGGCCCCCGGGAACCCCGAGAGAAAAGCGAGGAGTGCCCTCACTCCTACTCTCAGGTGAGGGTCCTAGTGGTGTCCAAGGACGTTCTTGCTCCTCCTGGAGAGAAGGAAAAGGGGCAAAGGTGCTGGGGTCTGAGGACGAGGACCAGGGTGGGTGGGGG
>NW_005871085.1:6785036-6791554 GCF_000147115.1 Myotis lucifugus
GTCCTAGCAGCAGTCTGCTTCTATTATACATACATGTATGCCACTGCTGACAGACCACACTCGTATTTCTATCTACAGTATGCCTATTCTCTGCTAACCCTCTCTGATCTCTTTAGAGTGTATTTCTCTTCTCTATTGTCGAATACGTCTGTTCGTGATAACTCCTTATTAAAACCTCTTAAGCGTACCAACAAATCAGTGTATTCCCTGTTAGATGATGGGGGTGCTGGGCCCCGTCAGCCCCGGTGCCCCTGGTGCCCCTGGAGTGTCATTTACGATCTGATGGATTGAAAAGAACCCTTTGCGTCTTATTTGAGGTGAAATTTCATCACCTGCCAGCAGCTCATCCCTGCCGCCTTCTTCTGTTACATGTCTCGCAGCGTGGTCTGCCTTGGAGGAAGCTCCATACCGGCTTTGCGATGTTTCTAGAGAAATGCTCGCGATTATTTAAAAAAAAAAATACATATACACGTATTTTTACCAAAGTCGTTTCCCTCTTCTCCCCCCGTAAGTGTGTTTTAATGCTTCAGCCCTTGGTGCAGAGATGTTCCACCTACCAGATCCACAGAATGGATGACGGGAGGGTTTTTAAAAGTCGTGCCGTCCTAATCTCAGATACCCGGCGGACATGGGACATATTCTAAATGTCAGAAGTTGGATGATATGTCCCGGTATTCATGTCATAGAAAAGTTAGTGACTAGTGCTTACAGTGTACTGCCCTTTGCCAGATGTATCGTGTTTATGGTTTCTGATAAATGCGGTTAAAAGTTGTTCTTGTTTTCTTATTATGGATGTGAAGGTTGTAGGATGGATAAGGACTTCTAAAACTTTTATAAACATGAAAAAGCAAATATGCTTGTTGTTGAAAACTTGGAAAGTACAGAAAGGCACTGTATGGATTCTCCATCCATATTTAATAATGGGGGAAAGGTGACCTATAATCTCATAGTACATTTTTATGGTCATTTAAAGTGTAAATGTTGGGCTTATACTGTTGGTAATTTTTAAATTATTCTGCTTATTAGGTTCAAAGATAAAAGACTATTCCGTTTTACTGTTTAGCATACAGGCATTTGAATAAGACCTATAAAAATGTTTTACTAAATTTTGTTGTAATCATAGTTGAGTTCATCCATAAAAACAGAATAACATGGGTAACTACCTAAAAGACCCCTGACTTTTTACCACCTGTGCAGCAAGAGAAGCTCCTGAAGTCTAGGGAGGTTTGGTGTAGGAAATGTTTTTGAGGACCTATCCTGTTACATGCAGTACCCTTATATTGTTTTTGTAAGATTTTGCTCAAATATTTATAATGGTAAAAAATTGGCTTGATTAAAAATGTTTTTCTGTAGATTAAATTAGGTTTTAAAAAGTCCAATCCAGTTTTTCTCAGTGTGTCCCTAAAGACTACCAACTTTAGAATCAGCTGAGGATCCTTATTAAAAGATGCAGATTCTGGCCCCTTGAATCAGAATTTCTAGGGCCCTGGCCTGGTAGCTCAGTTTGTTAAAGCATTGTCCCGATATGCCAAGGTTGTGGGTTCTACCCCCGCCCCCCCGCCCCCCAATACTAGAATCAACCAATGAATGTATAAGTGGAATAACAGATCAGAGTCAGTCTCTGTCTCTCTCTCTTCCTCCCTCTAAAATCAATATAATAATTAAAAAAGAATTTCTGAGAATGATGATGGCCCAAGGATCTTCTTATCAAGCTCCCTATGCTTAGTTCTATCACAGTTTGAGAAATCACTGATATAATAAGTTTAAAGTTAACTAACCTTGGCAAGCTGAATGAAAGTATGGTGTCTGTTTTCTAGTTAAACTACCAATCAGTCTTAAGTGGCAATATAGTCATTTCTCTTAGCAACATATAGTCGTGTTTTAATCTTAGAGAAAAGATATTTCAAGGGACAGCTGATTCAGTTAACAAACATTTGAGAGCCTTTTGTGGTAGCTGTGTTGTTATAAAAGAATACCTGGCCATTTACTTTGGTTCTCATCTCCTTGGACCGCAATGTTATTGTCTGTAAAATGCAGATAGTTATACTTATCTTGCAATATTTTTAGGGTAAGTATATCTGAAAAAATTTGTAACCTGTAAAAGATAGTTATAAAATTTTAGCTTTTAAAAAAAATTTACAATTTTATTGATTTCAGAGATGAAGGGAGAGGGAGAGAGAGAGAGAAGCATCAACGATGAAAGAGAATCATTGATCGATCCTGCAACCCAGGCATGTGCCCTGATTGGAAATCAATCCATGACCTCCTAGCTCATAGGTCCATGCTCAACCACTGAACCACACTGGCTGGGCAAATTTTAGCTATTAATTTTAAGTGCCAGGTGCATTCTTTGGTGTTCTGAGCAATACAATAATGACCAAGGTCTCTGCTAGCAACTAGCTAATTGTAGAAGCAGGACATATTTAGTTAACTGTTATAAGGTAGGGTCAGACAGGTGTTGTAATTGAGTGGAATATGCTAGATCTCTTGTTAAGACTTCTATGTTTAATGTAGTAGCTTGCCTGTAAGAATATTAATAATTTTTATATATGATCTTTCCTCTTCTAATTCCTGATTCAGTGTTTTATTCTTTAAGGAGGTAATTATATATATTGCCTGGTAAGTGATAGTTTTATTTATTTTATTTTTAAAATTGATTTTAGAGAGGAAGGGAGAGGGGGAGAGAGAGAAACATCTATGATGAGACAGAATCATTGATCTGCTGCCTCCTGCACGCCCCCAACTGGGGATTGAGCCCACAACCCTGGCATGTGCCCTTAACCGGAATCAAACCTGGGACCCTTTAGTCCACAGGCTGATGCTCTATCCATTGAGCCAGGGCTAAGTGATAGTTTTATATAAACTCCTTAGAAAGACAGAAATGAGTGGAGATGATCCCATTTCTTTCTCTGTTGCTAAGTTACCACTATACATTTCATTCAGTAAACTTTTATTTGGTACCTGTTATGTGCTTGACAAAGACTAGTTGCAAAGGCACAATTTAAGCCTCAATTTTCTCTTCTACAAAATGAAGCTGATAATACCCACCTTATGGATTATTGTAAGGATTAAATGATATGATGTGTAAATCAGAGCTATGATTTAGTCCCAGCAGTCCCAGTAAGTCATTATTACTCTGGAAGTAGAAAATATGCTTCTAGTTTACTTCTCTTTGAAAGAGCTTGAAAGATCATTATTTATTTATACAGTTTACTACTAAGAAATAAAATCATTATGACCATTTTAAAGTATTAGAGATTGCTAAATTAAGGAGGAATCAAGGTGTCAGTAGTTAGTATTTTAGTTGTATAGTTAATAGAAAATCTTATACTTTATGATACTAAATACATTTAATAAAATAATTAAAAATGCTATTTATAAAATAATTCCAATTATGCAAATTAAGTAGTATTTACAAATTTTTTCTTTTGAATTACTGTAAATAGCCCATTTATAGAACTGAACTATTGGAAAAATTAGAACAATATATAATGTTTTGTACTTATGAAATACTTTTTGAGAGCCTTTAATAAAATAGGTAAAGATGAGGAAATCTCTATGGACATGTTGAAATCAAGAAAAGGCATCAAATTCATATTCGGTAAGGGAAAAGGAGAACTTAATGAATGTTAATGGGGATCTTGAGGCATTTAGGATTTTATATTGCAGAACTATTTTTAAAGTCGTCTTAAATTTTTTTCTGTTAATTGTCTTTTAGTTTAACATCCATACATTTGTTTATTTAAGCTTAAAACATACTTTTCTGGACCTAGGCTTTTGGCTATCATAGTTTCTTTAGTTGGAAATTCTATAGTGATTTGTTATCTTTTCTCTTTTCTTATTGTTTATGATGACATACCCTTAAGGATATGCTTTTTAAATATCTATGATGGTAGTTTTGTTGCATTTTTAAAAAATATAGAAGTAGTAAATCCATTCCCTAGATTTAAAAACATTAATTAATTTTAAATGGAAATTTATTACCTTTCAGAGGAAGGAGCCTTAGGAAGTAAGATAAAAGAAAACGATAAGATGAGTCTATAATTTTTCATAAATTAGGGAAAGTTTGGGTATATTCAGCCTTGGGTTTTTCTGGCAGTTTGAAATAATATTAACTGTAAAGAGGCTGTAAAATGTGAAGAATTACATATATTTCAATTAAATTTAGAGTATTAGGAAAGGCTCAATTTTTTTTTTGTTTAAAGTATTACATAAGGCTCTATTTTTGGTAATATCTTTATTGAGATATAATTCACATACTATACAGTGTACTCATTTAAAGTATACACTTCAGTGGCTGGTTAGTCACAGAATTGTGCAAACATCATCACTATCTAATTTTAGACATTTTCATCTCTCTAAAAAGAAACCCATTCCCATTAGCAGTCACTTACCAGTTCATCCCCTCAGTCTTACCTGCCCTTAAGCAACCACCAATGTACTTTCTGCCTCTGTGGATTCGCATATCTATTCTATAAGTGGAATCACACAATATGTTACTGGCTTCTTTTACTTTAGCATAATGTTTTCAGTGTTCATCCATGTTACAGCATGTATCAGTACTTAATTTCTTTTTATTGTCAAATAATATCCCATTGTATGGATGTAACACATTTTATTTATCCATTCATCACCATAACCATCATTCATAGCCAGAACTCAGTGAAACTGGTCAACCATATTGGGCGATCATGGGAATAGTGGTGTGGGGGCTTTAACTATAAAAGGTTGTATTCTAAGAATATTGTTTAAGAAAAGGCAATTGTAAGCCTTAGTTTTAGTTTTCCTTTAGCTGCTGAAATATTTCTAAAAAGTTAGAGTCCAGTTGTATATTTAGCTATTAACGTTTCTAAGTATTAGACTGACAGATTTTAGCGATTGCTGTTACCTCTCCATGATATGTAATTCTATATACATAACGTTTAGTCATTGCTCTTTATTCTTAATGTAGTATGGTCCCTATTGTTTGTTTCCAATCAAGGCATTAAAGCTTTTCTGTGAGATTTTTGTAGAACGTAGTTCAGAGTCAACAATAATGACTTGCTAATGTTTCTAAAGTTATTTCAAAATAGTAAGTACTGCAGGGAACCATGTTTGAGTTAATAAAGTACAAGTTTTGGACCTTCATTCTACACACAGTGGATCACCTAAAGTATTTTCCCACTTGATTTGATCACTTTTAGATCCTTTAATAGTAACTTTGAACTGAGTGAGCTGAAAGGCTTCCACTAGTTTGTTATACAGCCTTTTAGTTGCTTTGGATGCCATAATTTCAATATAAAGTTAAACAAGAATTCAGCAGTTCTGGAGCCTTTTGCTGGGATTAATGAAAAGGTATGCATTTCTATTTGTAATATGGTTCTTTTCTACCTCTTATGATTGTTTGGTAGTATCTGCCAGCATTCCTTTTATTAAAATGAATAAAGAGTAAATGGTATATATTTTTAATTATTATTGTTTCTAAGCACAGCAGACCTGTCTCAAAATTATCTTTATTAAAATAAAAAGCAAGCAGTATGAAAATATTTTGAAATTATTCTGTCAGGGTTTATGTAAACTCTAATATCCATTTTTAATTTTCAATTGAACATGAAAAACAACCCTCTAAAAAGTAATTGAAGTAAAATACTTTGAGTTTGAGAAAAACCTTAAAACTTCAAAATATATCATCTAACCTTTTTGTGATTCTGGTGATGTAATAACTGCCCATAGGCTTTTAAAAAAATTAGCAGCTGAGGTTAATTGTTGTGGTTTTATTTAGGTCATTCTTAGACATTTCTGCTCAATGTCTAAAAAAAAATAAGGTTGATTTTTTTTTTAAGGTTGATTCTTTAATATGGCGTAGCCCTTCATGATTTGGTTCTAACCTGATCATTCCTCACTCCTGTTTCTGCATGTTCCACTACCCAATCCTTCCAAGATTCCAGGTTTATGAAGTTTTTCTTGATTTCTTTGACCTTGTATTTCTTGTGTAATATAAAAGCTTTGTCAACAATGTGCCACCTTCTGCTAGGTGTGTCACGTATGTTATTTCTAATTCTTCAAATGATCCTATAGTATCCATAGTGTTATGCCTATTTTACAGCTGAAAGAACTGAGAGTCTTGGGAACCCACATCTGTGTCAAACCATATAGCTCTTCCTATAAAATCCACATTCTTTTTCATCTTGTGAACCTCCCGATGTGTTCTGTATTTGTTTTATTTTAGGATTATCCATACTGCTTGATGAAATATTCATATCAGGAGAGCACAAATTTAGTTGATTGACTTTGGTGGATATTTGCATGTAGCATTTTGTATAAGAAAAAAGTGTGTGTGTGTGTGTGTGTACTTGAGAAACTTCAGCTTCATATACTGGTATTTAATATATTTTATATTTTATTGATTTTTTACAGAGAGGAAGAGAGGGATGGAGAGTTAGAAACATCGATGAAAGGGGTGTGGGAAATGCGGGAAGAGACTGGACAAAAATCATGCACCTATGGATGAGGACAGTGGGTGGGGAGTGAGGGCGGAG
>NW_005871085.1:6792193-6917181 GCF_000147115.1 Myotis lucifugus
GGGGGTGGTAGCAGTGTGCTCTGGATGGTGGCTAAGGAAGATAGAAGAACTAAGACCAAGGGATTGTAATTTATATAAAAGTTTTTTGTGTAATAAAGGAAATATATTTCTGAATAAAAACAAATTCTGGAAGTTAGCTGGATGAATGAATAGCTTGTTGCTGAGGCCTCTTCTTTCTCTATTAGTCCCTTTTGTGCTTTTTTTTTTTTTTGGTGATAGTGTGTATATGTGTTTGAGAAAAAATGCATGTAGAGATGTGTTATATGAAAACTAGAGGCCGGGTGCACGACATTTGTGCACTGGGGGGGAGGGGGGGAGGGAGGGCGGTCCCTCAGCCCAGTTGCAGTCCAGGAGCCCTTGGGAGATGTCTGCCTGCCAACTTAGGCCCGATCCCCCTTGGAGTCAGACATCCTTCTTGCAGTCCGGACCCCTCGCAGTCCTGGACCCCTTGCTCCTTACTGCCTGCCTGCAGTGGATGCGGGAGAGGCTCCCGCCTCTGTAGCTGTGCTCGCCAGCCATGAGCCTGGCTTCTGGCTGAGCGCACTGACCACCAGGGGGCAGCTCCTGCATTGAGCATCTGCCCCCTGGTGGTCAGTGTGCGTAATAGTGATCAGTCGTTCCATGTTCGGTTGATTTGCATATTAGGGTTTTATTATATAGGATTATGTCAGATAGGATAGGATAGCCAGGTCACCAGTAGCACTTGGAATAAAGCTTTTATATTGCTCATAAAGTCGGAATTCAGTAATTAAAATGGGATCAATTATTGTAGATCTTCACAGTTTGTTGATAAAGCAAAGGAGGGCATATTTTGCATTAAAAAAGCACGAGCGACACTTTATTTATTGATTGATTTTTTTTAATAATAAAAACTGAATTTTAATCAAAGTGTAATCTCTGCAGAAACATACATCTGGGAAGGGCAGATGGTAAAGAGACATCCCCTCCCTTTTTTTAAAATTTAAATTATTGTTTAAAGTATTCCATAAGTCTCCTTTTTCCCCCACTGACCTTTTCCCGGCTGCCCCCCCCCCCCCCAGCATATGCCCTCACTTCCCACGCTCCCTTTTATGGAGATGCTTTTTTTTTTTTTTTGCATTCTAATCCTAGATTTTATTCAACACAATTATTTTACTCTACACAACAAAGTATAAACACATTATCTAAAATGCTACAGTTACAAAAAAATTCAAAACAAAATCCATAGTACTGACTGTACAATAATAGCCGAAAAAGCAATGTACATGTTGCCAAGGTAATCCCAAAGACCACCACGAAGGGGGAGAAGGTCTGTGATGACCTTGCAGAGCTCTCATATTTGCTCACCAATTTCAGAGAAAAAGGAGATGTGCCATATGGATGGATGTATATGTACATGTGAGAACAGAACCATTTACAGCAACTAACATGGGATGTTTAACTCTAGAGGTCAGAAGAACTCAAGCAGGGGAGCATGGCCAGGTTAATAGGAACAGCGGCTGCACAAAAGCATGCCCTTTCCTGAAGGATCCTCAGGCTACTAGACTGGCCCTAGGTCATCTATGGAATGGAAAAATGTGCTCCCAGGCTGGGTGGCACTGCCACCTGGAACCCTGCTCTGTTCCGGTTGGCTCTGCCACTAAACTGACTCTCAGAGACTGGAAACGTGGGAACTTTCTAGCCAGGAAACTGGAGAGCATCTTCATAGGCACAACCCCAAATCAACAACACTTCTGCAGCCAAACTTGGCCTTCAGAGGAAACGTCTCAATGCTCCTTTGGAAGCCTGCCCCCGAGTGAGGATTTGTTTCCTACTGACTGTCGTTCAGCTAGAAAAGTGACAGAACTGAGTTGGATGGGATATAAGTTTCGGGGCAGAGCTTTGGTGGCTTGTTTATCGGGAGGAATTGGAGCTGGAGCGGCTCCTATGGTGGTGGCGGGATCGCCGATACCGTGGGGAGCGTGACCTTCTCTTTATCCGTGGGGGTGACCGAACTGGAGCTTTGGGATCTGCTGGAACTTCCTGAGCGGCTTGATGCTGATGAAGAGCTAGAGCTGCTGCTTGAGCCAGTGCTAGTCCTGGAGCCAGAGCTGGAGGTAGAGTTGGACCGAGACTTGATGCTGCTGCTACCACTGGAAGCGCTGTGCCTCTTCTTATCCCTATCATGATCCTTCTCGCTCGGCTCCTTGGTGGCCCCTTCTCCTTGGTGGCCCCTGTATCTTTAGAGCGATCCTTGGACTTCTCATCAGAGTGGTCTTTGCATTTGATAGGAGAAGGGGCCATCTTCCCACCACCGCGACTTTGTCCTGCTCTCCTCAGCCGCTGAGGTCAGCATTACTCTGTGGAGATGAATTTTACTGTGAAAACTTTTACATAGTCTTCCATCCTCAAGGTATTGGAGATGCTAATATTGACACATAGACAGACAGATTATGTCTTTACTAGCTGGGAAATTGTTGAACAGCTAGAAAATTGTCCTTGTTAGATTTTTCTGGAGTCTTAACTTCAGTGAATCTTGACTTTGGGAAGAAATCATTCTACACCAGAAGCAAGGAAGTGTTCTTTAATCAAATGAATTTGGGTTTTGCAAATACACATTAGTATTTTTAAAATGGAGGAGTAAAAGTAAAGGAACTTGGTTAATTTTGTTCAGCAGAGTATTACCCAAACTTATTGGCTGAGGAACCCTTTTCTCCCACATAATACTTAGTATGTTTTACTGATCTAGGTCAACTTTAATCTGTTTTATAAAGTCTCAGCCTTAGGTGATAGGCCCTGCTTACTTCCTAAAGGACCTCATTCTAGTGTTGGTTATTGCTAATCATTAGAAAATAGCTTTATATTTAGCCAAAAGTCTGCTTTTCTCTCACAGCTATCCTTTTGTTGTTTTGCTCTCTAAAATTATACAGAATAATTACTCTCATCTTAATATCTGAGGATGACAAGATAATATCTTGTTTTAACTAGTATGGTGACTAAAAGTGAAGGCTTTGAAGTCATACTGCCTGAGCTCAAATTTTAATTCCATTGCTTTTACTGTGTGATCTTGGGCAAATTAGTTAACTTTTCAGTGCCTCCGTTTTCTCATCTGTAAAATGTGAATAACAACTCTACTTTAGTGGGTTAAATGAGATGAATCATCTAAGGAGTTAATTACATAATACATTGCTATAGGTCCCCTGGGAAGCAACACATTAGAAGTGCAAGAGATTATGTGGGGGATAGAATGGAATGCCTATGGAAGAAAAGGAAGCCAAATTGATCAGAGAGTCTCAGTATGCAATATGGATATGAAATAAAAAAATCTCAGCCAACCCAATAAGTTGAATAGCTAGAAAATTGCCTGTTAGAGGAGTCTTGCATCAGGAAGAATGGCCAGATTCTAATATACCCACCATGTTTAGTTATTCCAAGAGCTGCCCAAGGAGAGTATGGCCTGGACTAGAAGGTTGAGATGAATTCTGAACATGCTGCAGCTAGAAGTTGTTAGCTAACTACTCCTTGCACTCAAATGCAAGATCTTTTTTGAAGGGAGATCCAAGTGACTACCACAGTCCATTTTCTGTTCTTCATGGATCTGTGTCTCTAAACATTTTCTGAGAGCAGCTCCTTCAGGGTTCCATGGACCTCTCTTCCTGATGGGAAACTTAGAAGAAGTAGGTTAGTGAGATAAGCTTCGGCCCCCATCTTTATGGTCATGGCTACTACTTAGTTGAACTTGCAGTAGTCTTAATCATTCTCCAGAATAAAAGCTGGTTTCTGCAGAGGCCAGACTGGTGAATTAAACACATGGAAGGTACCACTACCTCTCCATCTTTAATATACTTAAGGAGAGCACTAATCTCTGCCATTCCTTTTACCTCCACCCTCTACACAATACTACCTTGGATTTTTTATTTTGGCCTGAAAGTGGGGAGACACCAGGTTTCACTTGGCCTTTTCCCTATGATAGCGCTTATTCCACAGGCCAAGGATCCAAGGTGGGGGTCATCCTAGCCACCAAGTATGCCAGTCCCATATATATATTCAGGGACTGGGAAAATGACTGTTGGGTGGGTTTGTGGATCAGTGGATCGGCTGTAAGCTAGACTTTGGCCAGGACTCCATTTATTGTTTATTTCTGTATTCCTTCCCTTGTAATAGGGCCATAATGATGTTCCAGTCTCCAGATATCAGTGTCATCTCAGACTCTGTGATCAGTAGTTCTTCAGATGTCTGGGTATTTTACTTTTCCACTATATAGTAACCTGAGTAAACAGCCATAGGTTCTTTTGGGGAAGAATATGGGGAAATATGTATATGCTATTGTGTTGCAGGGTCCTTACTCCTTAGCCATCTTTTTTTTTGTCAGTGGGTCTGGATCTGAAAACAGTCTCAGGTTCAGGAATTAAGCAAGGGATAGAAGCTTTTTATTGAGGCAGCCACTCTCAGCCTTGTACTTATCCATTCTTGCCTTGTGTTGATTGTATATATTAAGCAGCACCATTAATGTTAACCTTTGGGAGGATTGGCAAGCAGGAATGGAGGTGGGAGGCATATCCTAAGTGGAGCTCTTGTTGCCTTGTAGGAGAGAGGTCTCTGAAGTATGTTCCTGCAGAGTGGGGAGTGCTAATATTATCCCTGCAATCTCTGAGGGGTCAGAGGATCTGGAGAATCAAAATCTTGGGGGGCAGCCATTTTAGATGTTCCTATTTCATCTAATAGGCTTCCATGTTTTCCAGTCTAGGACCCTGACCTTAGCATAACAGATCTGCCTTGACTGAGCATTTATTTTTGAAGCATTGTATTCTTTAACTATCCTGGGTTCGCTCTTCATCTTTTCACGTTCTCCCACTGTAAGTGATAAAGACCTCTCTGAGCCACTGGAGAGCCCTGTGGCCTTCACACTTAGTTTCCATTTGTTTGTTAGCTGCCTCCTTGAGGGAGTCACTGCAACGCCACAGCCAGCCTATTCCATTATTCTTGTATGCATTGTTCCCTCACACTTTGCAAGTACTGGAATCATTACACTATTCAGAGTGTTCCTTTTCTGGGAACATTCTTCCAAGAAGGTTTTAGCACTTTTCCCAAGAAATTTTAGCATTTGGGTCACCAGCTTGTGTCAGGGACTGTCCATGCTGTATATTCCACCCAGGATGAGATTCTCCTTGCCAGTTGGATAGTAAGTGATCTAGTTTCCAAACTCCATCTTACCTTCTGTTTTCTCAGTTCACTTCTGACACCAGCTGTGCCAATTTGAGTTCTTGGAAGCAGATTTCAAGACAGAAATGCAAGAAGTATATGGGAGAGGCGGAGGACTCCTATGAAAGGAAAGATGGGAGGAAACAGAATGGGCAGGGAGCATCTCAGACTGACTGAAGACTCTGGAGCAAAATTTTTCATTAGACGAGTCATGTTTTTGATAGAAATGGCCTTTTGTTAGTACTGGTGCTGTGATCGGTCATTGGCTTGGGCTGCCCAGGAAGAGGGTGATCTCAGCTTGATAGCTAGGGTTCCTGGGGGACTGCAGCTGGGAGCTGGGAGCTAACTGCATGCCTAGCAATTGGATCTTTCTTGATGGGAGATACAAGGGACACGTCCTGATGACTGCCACACATAAGTGCTAAGTAAATGTTAGGTATTATTATAATTATCTACAGAATAAGTTTTTCTAAGTTGCTTTTTATCTTTTATAAGTAAAAACTTCTAGACATCTTACTTTCTTGGTTATTTTCTGTTAGAAATGTTAAGATGTGAAATGAATCTTGTGCTTGGAACTGGAGCTAAAAACAGTATTTCAAGTGTGGTCTGGCACATAGTAGGTGCTCAGTGCATGCTAATTGAGATGAACTGTGTTATTGATCTATTCAGCCTGCAGCGTGTAATCTCCACCCCCTCTCCAATTTCGACATTTCTAATAGTGCAGCCTGAGATTACATTAGCTTGTTTCTTGTGATGGCTTTTTTCCTATAACAGATCATTCAGTAGTTTGGATCTTTTTGAACACAAATGTTGAACTATATATCACTATACAGCATCATGTTAGATTTAGTTGATTATTCTAATTTGATTCTGTCTTTTGAGTATTGATTCTTTGATCTAGCAGATACAACTGTCACTTTTCTTCATTTCATACTACAGATTTCATCGTGTCACAAATGTTCACATCCAAATCATTAATAAAAATGTTGAACAGAATAAGATTAAGAATCTAGACTATGCCATTCAGATTGGTAAGTATTTATGGTTAACACTATTTAGCCAGTTAATAATTCCTTAACCACATTGATATATGACCCAAATTTCTGCATTTGTCCATTAAAAGATAGTAAGAGACTTTGTCAAATAAAGAACTTGCAGAAATTCAGCAGACCAAGGCTAGTTCCTTAGGCAAAAAAGGAAAAGAAGTGAATCAATTTGACTACGTATGACCACCACTTTTCTTTTTATGTGCTTACATTTTAAAAAAATTTATTATAGAGAGAGACGAAGGAAGAGGGAGAGAGGGTGGGGAAGAGAGAGGGCGAGGGGATTAAACTCCTAACGTAGGTATTTGCCTTGACCAGCAATTGAACCTGCATCCCTTTGGTGCAGGGGATAATGCTCCAACCAATTGAGCCACCCAGCCAGGCAATGCTTAACTTTTCACTTTTATCTATCAGAAATTAGTCACATGACCTTGGTAAAGTTACTCAGCCTTTCAGGACTTCGTATTCTTGAAATAATGTGATTGGCAAGTTCATAGAGACGGAAAGTAGAATAGTAGTTACCAGGGCCTGGGGGGAGAGGTCAATGGGGAATTAGTGTTTAATGGATATAGATCTCAATTTGGGAAGATGAAAAAATTCTGGAGATGGATGGAGATGATGGTTGTACAATGTGAATATATTTAGTGTCACTGAACCATACACTTAAAAAACCATATCAAACTTAATGGAAACACTAAATAATTCCTGTTACAGTCAGAAATCAAATGTCCATTGTCACCACTTTTATTTATTTATTAAAAATATTTTTATTGATTTCAGAGAGAGAAAAGGAGAGGGAGAGATAAAAACATCAATGATGAGGGAGAATCATTGATCGGCTGCCTCCTGCATTCCTCCCCCCACTCTACTGGGGATTGAGCCCGAAAGGGGGGCATGTGCTCTGACCAGGAATCGAACTATGATCTGGTTCATAGGTCGATGCTCAACCACTGAGCCACACTGGTCAGGGATTGTTATTACTTTTAGAGGAACTAGCAATGTAATTAGACAAAGAAAAGAAGAGAACATAATTGGGGAAAAAATGGACAAAAACTTGATAGAGGAGCCCCATTGATCTGCTTAGATTCTGTATTAGAGAAATAAAAGTTCCACTGGAAGGATTATGGGAGCCTGGGACAGTCTGCACAGGAGGGTGTTCTGTGTGTGCCTGCATGTAGAGATGTGTGTGATTGTGTGGAAGGAAACAAAATAAATAAGTTGAAACCTGGGAAAAAATATGATTGAATTAGATCAGTGGGGTCTACAGAATCACTATTGAGAATAAGTACAGGGGAGACACAAGACAAATTCATGGGGTATGTGGATCTGCATTGATCTGGCTACTTTCAATCAGAGCACTTTTCTATGTACTGTTGTTGGGGTTCTGTTGCTAAAGAACTACATTGATCTAGATCCCTGTGGATTCTTACAATAGAAAAGCTTAATATTTCAGGTTTAGTTCAATAGTTAATAGCCAGCATAGTTCCTAGTATGATTGAGATTATAAGAAGAATCATTGAAGAGACAGACATATAAATAACATTAAACTTAGTTGTCTTGCTGAAACCGATTTGGCTCAGTGGATAGAGCGTCGGCCTGCGGACTGAAGGGTCCCAGGTTCGATTCCGGTCAAGGGCATGTGCCTGGGTTGCGGGCACATCCCCAGTAGGAGATGTGCAGGAGGCGGCTGATCGATGTTTCTCTCTCATCGATGTTTCTGGCTCTCTATCTCTCTCCCTTCCTCTCTGTAAAAAATCAATAAAATATATTAAAAAAAAACAAAACTTAGTTGTCTTCTAGGCTATGCTATCAATTATTGGAGGGCTGGAAGTATATCTTTATTTTTTACCTATCTCCTCTACCTTTGATTCCCCTCTGCTGCTTGTGCTCTCTTTTGAATTCCCTCTTTTCTTTGAAGTAAAGATCATGTTCCATGGAAAAAGTGGCTAGTTGAGTTCACATATCAGAGGATGTGCAAGTGCTTTTTTGATACAGTCATCACACTTAGCTATGCAGCATAGTGCCTTATTCGTACTTCCCATTTTGTCGCAGAATATTAAAAAGACATTTACTCAAGAGTTGAGATTTAACAAAATTAATAAAATGTATTGCTTCATCTATCAAATGAATCTGGCATTTAAAAAATTTAAACAGAGTTCATGCAGTGAAGAATATGACTAGTACAGTTTGGTGTTGTTGCTAAGGTACCTTGCAAGCAATTCTACCCAGCATTGCTTTGCAATGTGCAAATATGTCCATCCATGCAAATGTCAACACAGTGAAAAAGGCATCATACTAAGGTGTTACGTTTTGGTGTTAGTATGAAAATAGTGTTTTTTATTTTTTATTGAATTTATTAGGGTGGCACTGGTTAATAAAATTATATAGGTTTCAGGTGTACAATTCTATAATACATCATCTGTATATTGTGTTGTGTGTTCACCACCCCAAGTCAAGTCTCCTTCCGTCACTATTTATCCCCCTATACCCTTTTCTACCTCCCCCCACACCTCTTTCCCTCTGGTAATCACTATACTGTTGTCTGTCTTTGAGGTTTTGATTTTTTGAGTCTGTTTCTGTTTTGTTTGTTAATTTTGTTCATTAGATTCCACATATTAGTGAAATCATATGGTACTTATCTTTCTCGGACTGGCTTATGAAAATAGTGTTTTTTAAAAATCCTGTATAATAAAAGGCCAGCGACCATAAGTATAATGACTGGAATGACCGCTTGACCAGTCGCTATGAAGTGGGAGGCCAGTGAGGGGAACCGGCTGGTTCGTGGCAGTGGCGGGCTGAGACGAGGGCCGGCGAGGGGAACCGGCTGGCTGGCTGGCTGGCTGGCTGGCTGGCTGGCTGGCTGGCGGTGGCGGCGGGTTGGGACCAGGGCTAGCGAGGGGAACTGGCTGGCTGGCTGCAGTGGGGGGGCGGGACCCGGGGCTGGCGGGGGCAGTGGGGTGGGACCGAGGACTGGTGAGCAGGCGGAAGATGGACCTGATCACAGGCTAGGCCTAGGCCTAGGGACCCTACCCGCGCACGATTGCATGCGCTGGGCCTCTAGTTGTGTATAATTGACATACATTATATTAATTTCAGATGTACTATATAATGATTTGATATAGGTATGAAAATACTTTTGACCTTATATACTTTCTGAAAGTGTCTTGGATTATAGATCTCTAGGAGTCTATGGACCACAGTTTGAGAACCATTTGTCTACTAACTCATCTCATTTTGTGCTTGGATGCTTTCAAGCAGCCTGAACTTTATCTTAAAATATTACCTAGCTTGTAAAGTTTTTAAAATTCAACACTCTGGTTAGATAAACTCCATTGAGTATTTAACTGACTTAATCATTTTAAAAAGTTTTAATAATATAGTGCTTAATCTGCACCCGTCCTTGTTTTTAGTCTGAATACTTTACTGCTTGCTCATACCTATTAACTCTACCCTGATGTCTTTTTTAAAAATATATATTTTATTGATTTTTTACAGAGAGGAAGGGAGAAGGATAGAGAGTTAGAAACATCGATGAGAGAGAAACATCGATCAGTTGCCTCCTGCACACCTCCCACTGAGGATGTGCCTGCAACCAAGGTACATGCCCTTGACCGGAATCGAACCCGGGACCCTTCAGTCCACAGGCCGACGCTCTATCCACTGAGCCAAACCGGTTAGGGCTACCTGATGTCTTAAAAAACAAACTAGTTTTAAGATTTGCTTTCCATATTTTCTTACTCTGAACAAATCGCTCAAAGTATAGCTGTTGATCTTTTGACATTTAAATCCTCTGAGAGTCATGCAATAAAAATCTTTGTTTTTCTAGCTCCTTTGGGAAAAGGCAAATTTAGGATTGGTGGAATATTTTCAGCAGATTCTTGAAATGAAAGCACTTAGAAATATTAGTTGCATTGTAGTCTTATAGTATGTATTTTGTCATATCTAATACAGTGGTTTTTGTGGAAAATTTCGAGTTGTCTTAGGAGGGAGGTGGTACTTTTAATTTAATATAGTCCTTGTTTAAGGAAACTATTAAAATCTCTTATATGTGAAAATTGAAAATAAAAACAAAGGTTTTGTTACAGATTAGATTCCTTAATAACAAATTCTAGATGGATCATCAAGATTCTTTTAGTATATTGAAATTTTATTGTTTTGATTTTTGTTGGATATAATTGGCAGTTGGCCAGCCTTAATCTGCTCCCTCCATAAACCTCTCATGTTTGTGTACTACTCTTCCCCTCATTTAATCTGCTCTTTGGCTTTGCTGTTCCCACTTCTTGAAACTCTCTTCCCTAGATATTCGTAAAGTTGCTTCTTGACATTCAGCTTGACATAAATGTCACCTTCTCAGTGAGACCTTCTCTGGCTGCCCTATCTAAAATTGTAATCCCCAATCTTTTTTTTCCCCTTTCCTCCTTTGCATGTATCATCTAGAGCACCATATATTTTACATGTTTATGTTGTTTGTTATTCATTTCCACCCATTAAAATGTAAACTCCATGCCCGGCCAGTGTTGCTTAGTGGTTAAGCATCGACCCATGAACCAGGAGATCATGGTTTGATTCCTGGTCAGGGCACATGCCCAGGTTGTGGGCTCAATCTCCAGTAGGGCCCATGCAGAAGGCAGCTGATTCATGATTCTCTTTCATCATTGATGTTTCTATCTCTCCCTCCCTCTCCCTTCCTCTCTCTGAAATCAAGAAAAGCATATTTTTTTTTAAAAAGTATAAGTTCCATGAAGGGCAGGGTTTTTATATGTTGTTGGATGTGGCTTGCTAGTATTTTGTTGAGGATTTTTATATGCATATTTATTCCTAAGGTACTAGTATATATTGGTCTGTAGTTTTCTTAGGATGTCTTTGCCTGATTTGGTATCATGGTAATTTTAGCCTCAGAGAATAAATTAGAAAGTGTTGTTCTCTACTGTTTTTTTCCTTTTTTGGGGGGGTGAGTTTGTGAAAGATGGGTATTAATCTGCTTTTTAAATATTTGGTAGAAGTCACCATTGACACCACCTGGGTTTGGTATGGAAGTTTTAAAATTTAATTTCTGGAAGTTTTTACTAATGCAACCTCTTTACTTATTTATAGATCTATTCAGAGTCTCTATTTTTTAATGTCAATTTTCGTAGTTTCTAAGATTTTATTAATTTCATCTAGGTTGTCTAATTTGTTAGTATATACTTATTCATAGTATTCTTTTATAATCCTTGAAAAATCGTATAATTTCTCTAAGGTCAGTAGTAATGGCCCCACTTTCAGTTTTTAAAAAAATGATTTTATTGATTTCAGAGAGAGCTGTTTAATTTCCACCAATTTTTAAAAATTTCTCAAATTTCCTTCTGTTAATTGATTTCTAATTTCATTTCATTTTGGTCAGAAAACATACTTTGTGTGATTTTAAATCCTTTTAAATTTATTGAGGCTTGCTTTATGACTTAATTTCTGACCCATACGCACTTGTGAAGAATGTATATCCTGCTGCTGTTGTTGGATAGGGTGTTCTGTAGATGTCTATTAAATCTAGATAGTTTATAAAGTTCACGGTTTCTATTTCCTTGCTAATTTTCTCCCTAGTTATATCCATTATTGAAAGTGGGGTATTGAAGCCTAGAACTATTATTGTTGAATTGTCTATTTCTCACTTCAATTCCGTCAGTTTATACTTCATGTATTTTGGGGCTTTATTGTTAGGTACTCTAACTTTAATGCATAATATGGATTGGACTATGTATGTTAAAATTTGATAACTAAATAAAGCATTGATCTCATATATGCTGTGAACAATAAATATCATTTGTCTTTTTTTTAAACTTTTTTTTGTTTTATTTTTTTTGTTAATCCCCACTTGAGGATATTTTTCCATTGATTTTTGGGGAGAGTAGAAGAGAGAGGGAAAGACAGAGAGAAACATCAATGTGAGAGAAACACATCTATTGGTTGCCTCCTGCACGAGCCCAGACCAGGCCTGAAAGGAGCCTGCAACCAAGCTATGTGCCCTTGACCAGAATTGAACCCAGCTCCCTTTGGTCTGCAGGCCAACAGTCTATCCACTGAGCCAAACCAACTAGAGCAGCCGTGGGCAAACTACGGCCCGTTTGAAATGAATAAAACTAAAAAAAAAAGAGACCGTACCCTTTTATGTAATGATGTTTACTTTGAATTTATATTAGTTCACACAAACACTCCATCCATGCTTTTGTTCCGGCCCTCCGGTCCAGTTTAAGAACCCATTGTGGCCCTCGAGTCAAAAAGTTTGCCCACCCCTGAACTAGAGCAATATCATTTGTTTTGATATAGCTTTGATGCTTACATGATTTTGACTAGTAGTTATGTATTATGTATAGATTACATAAAGAAGCACTTGTCTCAGAGAAGACTCTTCACTGGGGAGTGGTTCATTATACAGGTTTATGAGCATGTAAGTAAGGTACAGTGAACTGTAGCAGTTTAAACATGGTTGAGATAAAGTATTTAAATAATTACCTTGCCAATGTATTACTTTTTATTGAGAGTAAAGTTCAGGTGGTAGTATAATAATGTTCCTTGACTGTTCCTGGTAGAATTTGAGTCAGTACCAATTATTATAAAAACTATTAACAGCATCTACCTTTCGTACAAACAAGTCCTAAATCATATCTGGTTTAGGAGGAAGAAGCAAATAGAGAAATATCCATTATGTTATATTCTGTGGATATTTTTCTTTTTAATCTTCATAGCAATCATTTGATGTGGGTGGTGTTGCTCTCACTTTGCAAATGAGCAAATTGAAACTCAGAGATTCATTAATTTGACTAAGGTCACCTGGTGAATGCTTTTTTCATTTTCTATCATTCTTTTAGTCTTTTATTCAACAAATATGCCAGGCTTTGGAGAAGCAGCCATGACCCTGTCAGACATGATCCTTTGCCCTCATGAAGTGAATTGTTTGGTGGAGTCCTTTTACTTAGTCTGAGCCACATTTCACGTAGCTGTGACACATATTTGTAGAGTACTTTATAAAATATTTTTGCATTATTACCTATTTTATGATTCTTATTGCAGTTTGTGACTCTGATGGGTTAGATATTATTGATATTATTCCCATTGGAAAACTGGAGGAAACTTAGACTTAGGGATACTAAGGTCATGTGGTTAGTAAGTGGCAGAGCTAGCACGCAGTCCCAGGTCATCTGGCTCCAAGAATCCTGTACTTCTTCCATTACACTGCATTGTCTCATTGTTTCACATGAAACTGTAAGCCTAGATTGCCAAGAGTGATATCCTAGAAAGTAACCAGTCCAGCAGCACTCAGTAGAGCAGATCTCCACCAGGCAAAGTATGTGGAGAGAGAAAAAAAAATCAAGAGGCTCAAACAGCTGTGCCTAGTGTGCAAAAATGAATTTTTTCTTAAATAATGCAGTGAGAAGAGACTACAACATGAGAAATATTGCATAGACATGGTCTGAACAGCACTTAGATGGGCTTCTAGGGGCTTCCCCTTCCTCCCTTCCCGAACAAAGACTTGAAACAGGCAGTGAATTTAAGAGGAAGAGACGCAAGCAACACAGGGCTTTGTACAGAGCTATCTGCAGCTACAAATCAGAGTGTAATCTTTATATGAGGAAGGGATTGCTTGTTTTACATTGACTACCTCAGCTACTTTCATGCAGGTACAGAGATGGTGATCTATTCCGTGAAAAGATTTGAGTGCTTCCTCTGTGTAAAAGCTCTGTTAGGCCTTATGGGAATGATAACATAAGCATGACACCATACTTGCCCACAGGAACTTGTTACCTAGTAAGGAGATTTTGCATTCATTCAAACAATACTTGTTCTTTCAGAGTCTATGTGTCAGACCCTTACCAGGTGTTTAAGAGACAAGAGTGGAGATAACATAGAAATTGACTCTAAGCCTTTAGCTTATACTTCCCATTGCTTGGAGAGTATTTCTTTACCTCGGCAATTAGAAACCTTTTAAAGTAGAGAGCAGGATCTGAAATTCTCTTACCAAAATAGCAGTCAATACTGCTGTTCTTGTGACTTGGCCACAAATAGAACCAGATAGCTTATGGGTTAGAGCTTAGGTGTCAGTTAGAAAAAATATATATCATATTTAACTGTCAAAGGATTAGTACCCAGGATATGTAAGCACTCCAACAAATCATTAAGAGAAATACAGACATTCCAACAGAAAAAAAAAATGGTAAATGATTTGAAGAAGAGATCACAAGATAGGAAATTCAGAGGGTACAAATATATATCAATCTAATTAGTAATCAGAGAAATGACGATTTAATAATGAAACATTATTTTAACTCTCTTACTGGAAAAAATAAAAGTTGATAATAGCAAGTTTAAAATAATGATAAGAAGACTTTAAAGCAGCGGTTCTCAACCTGTGGGTCGCGACCCCTTTGGCGGTCGAACGACCCTTTCACAGGGGTCGCCTAAGACCATCCTGCATATCAGATATTTACATTACGATTCATAACAGTAGCAACATTATAGTTATGAAGTAGCAACAAAAATAATTTTATGGTTGGGTCACAACATGAGGAACTGTATTTAAAGGGCCAGAAGGTTGAGAACCACTGCAAGAACTTTCTTTATGACAGGCACAACAATCCTGTGAAGTAAGTACTATCATTATTATTGTTTTCTTGATAAGGAACTTGAGAGAGAGGGCTATAGTAACTTGCCCAGGGTCTGACATCTAGTACTTGTTGACCTCTAATTCTCTAATTTGAACTCAGGTAAATCTGTCTTTAGAGCTCTCTCTCTCTCTCTCTCTCTCTCTCTCTCTCTCTCTCCCCCTCTCCCCCCTTCCTCTCTCTCTGTCTTAAATTGATTTTTAGAGAGAGAGGAAGAGAGAGAGAGACATCTTTGTGAGACCTAAATATCTATTGGCTGCCTCCTGCATGCCCTCTATTGGGGATCGATCCTGCAACCTGGGCATGTGCCCTGACCAGGAATCGAACCAGCAAACTTTTGGCGCACAGGACAACACTCAACCAATTGAGCCACACTTGCCAGGGCTAGAGCCTGCACTCCTAATCACTAAAGCATTGCCCTTGTCTGGGTTGATTACCATTATGCTGTATGTTCAGCCTCAACAAAGCATTGCCCTTGTCTGGGTTGATTACCATTATGCTGTATGTTCAGCCTCAACAAAGCTTACCAGAAAAAAAGCACTTTAAATGTTTGAATGAATTTTTTAAAAATATGTTTTTTACTGATTTCAGACAGGAAGGGAGAGGAAGAGAGAGAGAAAACATCAATGATGAGAGAGAATCATTGATAGGCTGCTTCCTGCATACCCCCTACTGAGGATCTAGCAACCTGGGTATATGTGCCCTTGACTGGAATCAAACCTGTGACCCTTCAGTCCTCAGGCCGATGCTCTATCCACTGAGCCAAGCCAGCTAGGGCTCAATGAATTTTTTTAAACTGCAAATATATTAGGCACATTATTTTGGAGGATAATTTATTAGTATCAAAAAGAACACACATTAATTCCATTTCTTAATGTGTATTTTTGAAAAAAAAATGTGTATAAAGAAGCATGCATGAGGATATTCATGGCAGGCAGCATTCTTGATATTTGTGGAAAAATAAGGGAAAATGTAAATGCTCATTCTCATTAGTGCTCTAAATTACTAATAAACATACTAACTATATGTAACTAGATGATGGAAGAATTAAACAAATAAAAATAATCATGAAAATAGCAGAGAAAATATGGATGAATATTTTTATAATAATGGAATGAGGAAAGCTCTTTTTGTAAGCATGATGTTAGAAGTTACAGAGGAGAGGAATGATGAATTTGACTACATAAAAATGGAAGATTTCTATGTAGAAAAAGAACAAACATTAAACTGGGACAAAGATTCTAAATATGATATATATATATATATATATATATATAATATTTGTAGACAATTTGCAAAAAGGCCAATAAACATGGAAGTTGTAAATTAAAAGTACAAATTAGAAATTCAGGTCCGATTTCCTATCTGTGAAATTGACAAAGATTGATAATATTCAGTAACTATGAGCTTGTAGAAAAACTTCTTTATACTCTTGGAGGAAATATAAGTAAGCACAGCATGTGTGGTGGAAATTTTGGCAATATTTATTAAAATTAAGTATACTTACTATCCTTGTCTCAAATTCCACTTTTAGGGATTTATTGTATATTAAAATGTAAAGATACATGAACAAAGATATTATATTGTTTACTAGAGGCCCGGTGCACAAAAATTTGTGCACTCCGGGGGGGGTCCCTTAGCCCGGCCTGTGCCCTCTTGCAGTCTGGGACCCCTCGGGGGATGTCCACATGCTGGCTTAGGCCCGCTCCCTGGGAGATCAGGCCTAAGCTGGCAGTCAGACATCCCTCTGGCAGCCCAGGAGCCCTTGGGGGATGTCCACTTGCCAGCAAGGAGCAGGCCTAAGCTGCAGTCGGACATCCTTAGCGCTGCTGAGGAGGCTGGAGAGGCTCCTGCCACCACCGCTGTGCTGGCAACCATCAGCCTGTCTTGTGGCTGAGCAGAGCTCCCCCTGTGGGAGCGCACTAACCACCAGGGGCCAGCTCCTGCATTGAGCATCTGCCCCCTGGTGGTCAGTGTGTGTCATAGTGACCAGTCATTCCCAGTGGTTCTGCTGTTAGGGTCAATTTGCATATTAACCTTTTATTATATAGGATAGGTATACAAATATGGAAACAGTGTTCATTGGTAGGGATGAGAGTTAAATTGTACATTCATGTAATAGGATGCTGTTAAGTTGTTTAAAAAGACTGGCAAACCTAGATATACATGCATGCCTCATTTCACATTCTTCTGTGTAGTGCTGGTTGATTATAACACTATGTTAAATAACATGGATGAATATATTAAAACAGAAGACTGTATATATTTAAAAAAATCTATTGTACGTTGTATGGTGATTGATGTTTATAGACTTAACAAATGTGGTGATCATTTCATAAGGTATTTAAATGTTGCATTACTATATTGTACACCTGAAACTAATATAATATTGTACATAAACTCTAATTTAAAAAATCCATTATAGTACCCTGTTTGATCTATATCTCTTTTCTTGCTCTGTGTACTATTACATGTAGTGGGAACATTAATAATTTCAGGCATACTATAGTCTAATATTTATATGTTATTGAACTAGAATTTCTTTTTATTTTTCTCTTTTTCTTTTATTAGTAAAACAGTGAAGGGGGAACGCTGTTTCCAAATATATGCATACTCAGTGATTAAGAGTCTAGGATATAAAACCAGATTTCCTGGGTTCAGATTCTGGCTCTGCTACTGTGTGCAACTTTGTGAAGGTTAACTTCTTTTTGCCTCATTATTTCCTCATTATTTATTTGACAAACTAGAGGCCCGGTGCACGAAATTTGTGCAAGGGGCGGGGGGAGTCCCCTCAGCTCAGCCTGCACCCTCTCCAATCCGGGACATCCCTCTCACAATCTGGGACCGCTGGCTCCTAACTTGCTCACCTGCCTGATCGCCCCTAACTGCCCCCCTGCCAGCCTGATCACCCCTAACTGCCTCTGCCTGCTGGCCTGGTCACCCCCAACTGCCCCCCTCTGCCGGCCTAGTCGCCCATAACTGCCCCCACCGCTGGCCTGGTCACCCCTAACTGCCCCCCTCTGCTGGCCTAGTCGCCCATAACTGCCCCCCCCCCCGCCGGGCTGGGCGCCCCCAACTGCCACCTCTGCTGGGCTGGTCACCCCATGCAGCCTGGTGTTCAGGCGTTTGGGCCTCCCTCACTAACCCCCCTGCCAGCCTTGTCGTCCCAGGCAGCCTGCTGGTTGTTACTGTTACTGTGACGGCGTCCCGGACAAATTGCATATTCCTCTATTATTAGTATAAATATTGAAGTGCTTACTGTATGCCCAACACTATTCTAGATGCCAGCAATGCAACAAGGAGAATTAAGATAAAATCTACTCTCTTGTAGTAGATGTACATTCTGGAGAGCTTAATTCTATACCTACTATTTAGGGTTGCTAAGAGGATTAAAAGTTTAATACCAATAAAACACTTGGAACAGTCTATAGTACATAGTAATTAGATGATAAATAATAGTAATATTATTATTTCTCCTTTCCCCCAAAAAGACATACAGGGAGTTGATTTAGTAACTATTTCATACAAGTTTTTGTTAAATACAATGACATTAAAGGCTATATGAAATAATTTCTTTCAGTATATTCTTACATTTATCCTCATTCTGGGTTCTCTAATACACTCTGTCATTGAGCTCTAACTTGGCAGCCAATAAGTAAGTGCTCTATTACCTTAATTTGAGTGTGCTAGATGTTGAGGTGCAAAATTTACAGTGGTTCTTTTAAGGAATCTTGATGGAAGTGATAGAGAAATTAAGAGGGTAAAGATCAACAAATTATTAAGATTGATGAATTGAAGGTCATCATAAACATCAGTAAAGCCTGGTAGGGTTGACTAATAATTATAAAGCATTTAATGGGAAAAATGAAATGTTATAGTTTTATATATTGATTTGTAAATTCACAAAATCTCAGTATTTATTCATAGAATAAATATTTATTTATTCTATGAATACATAAATACACCTGCCTGTCAGGTGTGGTGCTTAATGCTGTCAATGCTTTGGTGAATGAAATAGTCATGGAACCTAATCTCATACAGCTCATATTTTACAGTGTTACAAAAATAATTAATAATAGAGGAATATGCAAATTAGCTGGGACACCGTAACATCACGACCGATCTACAAGTGGCAGAGAGCTACAGGAGTGCGGGGCAGTGAGCTAGGAGCAGGGAGAGCTACAGAAGGGCGGGGCAGTGAGCTACCAGCTGTGGAGAGCTACCAGCGGCGGTGGGAGGGGTGGCCAGCTGAGGCAAGTGGCAGCAAGCTACTCGCGCATGGATTCGTGCACAGGGCTACTAGTAGAGTTATAAGAGCTGTGCAGGAAACCTAGTCTGAGGGAGTCAAAGGAGGACTTCCTTGAGGGATTGAGATTTAATCTGAGACCTGAGGTTGAGTGAATTTATATTAGTCAGGAAGAGAGAGAAGAGTGGGAAACAGCAATCCAAGGAGCGGGAACAGCATGGATAAAGGACCATAGGTGGGAAAGAACTTGGTACCCTTGAGGACTAGGAAAATGTCAGTGTAGATGGAGAGAAATAAACAGGAAGGAAAATGGTAAAAGAGTAAGCTGGGGAGTCAGGGTTAAATTATGCAGGACTTCATAAAGTCATAGTATGGAGTCCTGATATTTTAAGTGCAACAGAAAACAATTGAAGAGTTTCAAGTAGAAGAATCACTTTATTAGATCTTTTTAAAGATTACTATAACTGCTGAGTGGGTTGGGGGAGGAGGTGGCAGAGTAGATATGAGAAGATCATTGAAAAGATTATTTGTGGTGGGATCCAAGGTGGTGGCATAAATAAATGCAATACTCGCATCCTCCCACAACCACATCAAAATTACAACTAAACCACAGAACAACCATTATTCAGAACTGCTTGAAATCTGGCTGAACGGAAGTCCTACAACTAGAGAATTAAAGAAGCCACAGTGAAACTGGTAGGAGGGCCAGAGGTGTGGTCTGGGCTGGTGTGACACCCACGTGTGGCATTTTTTTAGTCAGGAGGAATATCTCAGCTGAGGTGCTCCCCTCCTTTGCTCCCATGAGGAGCAAGGGGTCTCAGCCCCATAACAGACCCCTCAGCCCAGGGTTCTAGTGCCGGCAAGAGAAGTCCCTATATCTTCAAGTTGTAAAAACCAGTGGGGATTGTGGCTGAATGATACAGAGGCTACTGGAGTCCTAGGCAGTTCTGCTTAAAGGGTCAGTGCATGGACTCACTCCCTCTGAACTCCAGCTGAAGCAAGTCCTGCTCCATTGAGGTGTCTCCTGCACAGCAGCTCTTCCACTATAGCAGTGGTTCTCAACCTTCTGGCCCTTTAAATACAGTTCCTCATGTTGTGACCCAACCATAAAATTATTTTCGTTGCTACTTCATAACTGTAATGTTGCTACTGTTATGAATCGTAATGTAAATATCTGATATGCAGGATGGTCTTAGGCGACCCCTGTAAAAGGGTCGTTCGACCGCCAAAGGGGTTGCGACCCACAGGTTGAGAACTGCTGCACTATAGTCACAGCTGGTCCTCACAGTCACTTGTCATGGGAGTCAATTCCTCCTAGTGACACCAACAGCAAGCAAGGCTCAACTACAATAGGAGAGTGCACACAGCCCACACATTGGCACACCTAGAGTGCCCAGCTCAGGTGACTGGGGAGGCTGAGCCACAGGACCCTATAGGACAGTGATGGCGAACCTTTTGAGCTCGGCGTGTCAGCATTTTGAAAAACCCTAACTTAACTCTGGTGCCGTGTCACATATAGAAATTTTTTGATATTTGCAACCATAGTAAAACAAAGATTTATATTTTTGATATTTATTTTATATATTTAAATGCCATTTAACAAAGAAAAATCAACCAAAAAAATGAGTTCGCATGTCACCTCTGACACGCATGTCATAGGTTCGCCATCACTGCTATAGGATATCTACTACATAAGGCCACTGTACTAATTTGAGGAGACATAGCAGCTCTACCTAATACATGGAAACAAACACAGGGGAGCAGCCAGAATGTGGAGACAAAGAAACATGTCGCAAATGAAAGAACAGAAGAAATCTCCAGAAAAAGAACGAAATGAAATGGAAGCAAGCGAACTACCAGATCCAGAGTTTAAAACAATGGTTATAAGGATGCTCAAGGAACTTAGTGAAAACATTAATGACATAAAAAAGGACCAGTCAGAAACGAAGGATACAATAACTGAAATGAAGAATAATTTACAGGGAATGAACAGTAGAGTAGAGGATGCCAAGAATCAAATCAGTTATTTGGAATATGAGGAAGCAAAAAACACCCAATCAGAACAGCAAAAAGAAAAAAGAATTAAAAAATATGAAGATAGTGTAAGAAGCTTCTGGGACAACTTTAAGCATACCAACATTCCCATCATGGGGGTGCCAGAAGGAAAAGAGAGGGAGCAAGAAATTGAAAATCTATTTAAAAAAATAATGACAGAGAACTTTCCTTACCTGGTGAAAGGAATAGACATACAGTCTAGGAAGTGTAGAGAGTCCCAAACAAGATGAACTCAAAGAGGCCCACATCAAGACACATCGTAATTAAAATGCCAAAGGTTAAAGACAAAGAGAGAATCTTAACAGCAGCAAGAGAAAAGCAGTTAGTTACCAACAAGGGAGTGCCCATATAACTATCAGCTGATTTCTCAACAGAAACTTTGCAGGCCAGAAGGAAGTGGCAAGAAATATTCAAAGTGATGAAAAGCAAGGCAAGATTACTCTACCCAGCAAAGTTATTTAGAATTGAAGGTCAGATAAGGAGCTTCCCAGATAAGAAAAAGCTAAAGGAGTTCATCTCCACCAACCAGTATTACATGAAATGTTAAAGGGTCTTCTTGAAGAAGAAGAAAGATAAAAAATATGAACAGTAATATGGCAATAAGTACATATCAACAATTGAATCTAAAAATAAAAGAACAGGAATATAATGACAAAGTAAACCAATGCATAAAATAGAACCAGAGACATGGAAACATGGAACAGACTGATGAATCTCAGAGGGAAAAGGGGAGGAGGGCTGGGAAGAGATTAATCAAAGAACATATATGCATACATGCATTACCTATGGACACAGACAATAGGGTGGTGAAGGCCGAGGTTGGGGTGGGATCCAGGTGGAGGGTGTCAATGGAGGGGGGAAAATGGGGAACATCTGTAATATTCTCAACAATGAAGATTAAAACAAATAATAAAGATCATTTCAATACAAGAAAAAAATCATTTCAATATCCAGATGTGGAATAATGTTGGCTTGGACCAAGGTAGTGGTTGTAGACAGAGTAAATGGATTTTCATCTATTTTAGGAGATGCTTGATGGTGGGCATCATGGAGAAGGAGGTCTAGGGAATGTCTGTATTATGAACAACTGGGTAGATGATGATATAAGGAACAGAAGAAACATTTTTGATTAGTATGAGACCAGATGTACTTAGGGAGTTTGAGATGTCTGTGAGACATGTAAACTTGAATAGGCACAGTATATATAGATTTAGAGCCCAGAAAAGAGGTCTGAGGTGAAGAAAAGGAAATTAGACTTGTTAACAGATGGTGTTTGAGGCAATGGTCGTAGGTAGAATTTCTTTGGAAAAGAATATAAATCGAGAAAAGAAAAGGACTGAGTACAAAATTTTGAGTTATTTTAACACCTAAGATTGGGTAGAAGAGGAGGAGTCAGGAACGAAGGTGAGAGGGAGATGTTAAAGAAGTAGGAGAAAGTCAGAATTTTTAGTGTCACATAAGCCACAGAAGCAGAGTTTCCTAAAGGAGGAGGATGTGATCTATAATTGAATATTGCTAAGATGGGGAATGAAGCCAGAAAATAATGGGAGCATGGGTGAGGTGGAAGGAGGGAGATATTGGAGGTTGACAACTTTTGAGAATATATTCCTCTTAAATGTGAAAGGTTCACTGAAATGTGAGGTGTAGTGAAACATCCAAATGGAGAAGTATTGAAAGGTAGGTGAAGCCATGGTCCTGGAATTTGAGTGATGATGTAAGGAACAGAAGAAGCAGTGAGCTATTCACATAGAGATGGTAGTTGAAGACTTTAGAAGAAATGGGAGCCAAAAATAGAACTGGGAGAGCATCTACAGTTAGAGATTTTCTTTGGCTTGTTTTTTTTTTTTTTTTTTTAATATATTTCATTGATTTTTTACAGAGAGGAAGAGAGAGGGACAGAGAGTTAGCAACATCGATGAGAGAGAAACATCGATCAGCTGCCCCCTGCACACCTCCTACTGGGGATGTGCCCGCAAGCAAGGTACATGCCCTTGGCCAGAATCGAACCCGGGACCCTTCAGTCCGCAGGCCGATGCTCTATCCACTGAGCCAAACCTGTCAGGGCTTTGGCTTGTTATTAAATAATACTATAATGTTCATAATACAAGTAATTTGAGCATGGACTTGTTTCATTCAACTCAAGCTTTGGCTGAGACATACAAGCTATGCTCTTCTTAAATTTGACATTGTTAAAAGTAAGATACAGTGCTCTAAATCAGGGGTGGGGAGCGCGCAGTCTATGGCAGTGGTTCTCAACCTTCCTAATGCCGCGACCCTTTAATACAGTTCCTCATGTTGTGGTGACCCCCAATTTCATTGTTACAAATTGAACATAATTAAAGCATAGTGATTAATCACAAAAACAATATGTAATTATATATGTGTTTTCCGATGGTCTTAGGCGACCCCTGTGAAAGGGTCGTTCGACCCCCAAAGGGGTCGCGACCCACAGGTTGAGAATCGCTGGTCTATGGCCTCAGAAATCATTCGGTGTGGCTCTGCCAAGGCATTAGGGGTGAGTTAATTAAATGTTTGACCAAATGTAGCAGGCTAATTTTTTTAAGTTGATGATTTTGTATGGTCCATGAATGATATTATAAATATCCAAATGGTCCTTGGCAGAAAAAAGGTTTCCCCCTCTGCTCTAAATGTTCAGAAAAAGTCAGGATAGGAACAAACATAGTATCTAATTTTACCGCAAATATTAAGGTATACAGTTTATGAACCTACCAATTTGGCTATTTTTCCAATAGTTGTTACTGGTATATGAAATATATCAGATGTAGTGATTAGTGGTAAGTCATAACTCTGCTTTACATATACTCTTGTTACTACTGTTGGTGCACACAATTTTTGGTATACAAATTATATCTCCCTGTCAGTCTTCTTCCTAGAATGATCCAAATGATAAGACACTACCCCCAGTGAATTTATCTCTCATGTATTATCTACTTGTAGATCATAGAATATCAGTGTTAGTGTCTAATCTTTGAACTTTTAGGTATGCAATTAAGGTTAAAATTGTGATTTTGATATTGTTTGTCTCAATTTAGATCATGCTGTTGGGATATATTTGTTAAGACTTTTGTTGCAAGTTAGCAACCAACTAGAGCTTACTTAAGAAAAAAGGGAAGTTTTCTTGAGGATACTAGGATATCTCATAGAATCCAAAACCAGGGATTGCAGCTGTATGTATCTCTCAGTAATAGTGTAGAAGGGTCTGAGTCACTCATTTTAGATCAGGAGCTCACATCAGTTTAATAAATTGGTTAGATTGATAGGTTTCCCTGAACATGGCATTTTATCTTGCTATAAAAATTTATGTCTGTGTATGGAGTGAGAGGCGGGCAATTCTAGAATTCTATTGGCAAAGATAATCCAGTAGGTATCTGCTGTCTAGAAATTAGAGATTGGATTTAGACTGATATAGTGTTAATTAATAGTTCAGTCATGAACAAGCAATTTATATGTTAGTTTAGGGATGTTGTATATCTGAATAGTTTCTGACCTTGTACCATCCATGTATATACACATTGATTTATATGGTTTTGAATCTTATTACTCCAAACATTAGAATTATACATGTTCCTTATTTTAGTGCCAATCTCAAATCAGTTACTGTTCTAGAGATTTGAGTGCATATGTATATTTGATATACCTATTATCATCATGTTTCCAATATTTGTTAAACTACTGAGCTTTTTGTTGAGTGTATACTAGGGGAAACAACCACCTGGCTCTAATTCAGTGTTTGTGAAAGATGCCAGATTGATACCCTGGAAATTGAAGCCCTGTGTGAATGTGGGATAGCAACAATGTCAACTTCCCAGATCCTGTTCTCTTAATGTTCTTTGGTCTTGATTTGCAGGAATAAAGCTCTTTTCAGAGATTATCTCATTTCTCTTTTTCTGCCACTGTGAGTTGAGAGTGTTCATATTTAAAAGGTTTTATTTTAGGATCAAATGTGCTTAGCCTCTTCAGAAAGTTGAACAGTTAGGTTACTTTTTTGTTCCTGTATTTCTTTTCATTGTTTAGACTTGAATTGGTCACTTAAGACCAAAGGTCCTGATATATTAAGGTCCTGATATATAAATCACTCTGCCTTTCTCTTGTAATTCCTTCACACAAATTGCTTTTGACAGTAATACAGCTACCATTTATTGAGCATTTATGTATCAGATTTAAGTGAGGCACTTTATATAAACACATTCTTCTTCATCATTAAAACTATCCTGAAAAGTATAGTTTTCGTATCATCCTATATAATAAAAGCCTATTATGGTAAATGTCCGATCGTCCTGTCAGCTGTTCAGCCAATCAAAGCATGATATGCTAATGATATGCTAATGCCGCTCAACCTTTTTGCTATGACGTGCACTGACCAGGGGGCAGATGCTCTGACTGGTAGGTTAACTTGCTGCTGGGGTCTGGCCAATCAGGACTGAGCAAGACAGGCTGGACACACCCTGGATCTCTCCCGTGGTCCCTCCCTGGCTGGCCAACCTCCTGTGTCCCTTGCCGGCCCCGATTGTGCACCAGTGGGGTCCCTTGGCCTGGCCTGTGCTCCCTCGCAATCCGGGCTTAGGGACCCTCTCCCTGAGTGCATGAATTTCGTGCACCGGGCCTCTAGTATAAAATATAAAGAAACTGAGACTTAGAAAGGCTAAGTAGCTTGCTCAAAGCAGCAATGCTGTTAAATGCTAGAGCATGAATTCCAACGTGGGCTTGCCAGAGTCCTGCACCAGTGCTTTTTCACCAAACTCCACTGACTACTCCTAAGAGGTGTTCATTTAGATTAAATGTCACACAGGCAGGTCTATTACATGTTGGTCATGGTTGATTTGGAATTCAGTTTTGCTACATATTCCATTGTTGTATTCATAGATACTCTTGAATCACACTTTTTCTTTCTTTAAAAGTAAGTCATCAAACTAATAGGAGCTGTCTGAAGAGTTATGATTATGGATGGAAAGCATTGACAAAACATGGTTTAAGTTTGAACTGTTCTTCAGTATGCAAACAAATAATTTTATGTTGGTATTAACAAACTTTGAAATAGTAAATATGTTAGAGTCTTAGTCTCAGCACAATCCTTTGTATGGAAAAAATTTCCTAGGTGGAAGTGCTGTGAAAGTAAATCCTTTAGTTATTTTACTTGGCGTTCCAAGTGGTTTTGAGCACTTACTCTTTGCCAAACATTATGCCGTATACTAGGGATGTAATGGTAAGACAAAAGCAGTCTGAAAAATCTCAATAGCCTGGAAGGGAGAGACAAGTAGTTAAAAAAAATTATAATTCAATTGATAAGTGCTATGATAGAGGAAGTAAAAGATAATTAAGAAAGAAGGGACATCTTATTCCAGACCTACATCAGAAGGGCTTCCTGGAAGATGTGATGTTTAAGGTACGATAAGGAGGATAAGTGAGAATTAGTCAAGTAACAGTGTCACAGGCAGAGTATTCCAGAACTAAATAATAATGAGTGAAGGAATGTTTTATTTTGTTTTTACAAGTTTTATTGAGAAATAATTTACATACCATAAAATTTCACTCTTTTTAAGTATACATTCAGTTGTTTGCAGAGTATTCACAGAGTTGTGTAACCATCACCGCTGTCTAATTCTAGAACATTCTCATTAACCCCAAAAGAAACCCCATACCCATTTAGCAGTCACTCCCCTTGTTCCCTAACCCTGGCAACAATGAATCTACTTTCTATTTCTTAAGGATTTGCCTTTTGTGAACACTTCATATAAATAGAACCATACACTATGTGGTCTTTTGTGACTGGCTTCTTTCACGTAGCGTAATGTTTTCAAAGTTCATTCATATTGTAGCCCATATCAATATGAAGGCCTGTTTTGAGAAATGGGATGAGCAAGATTGAGAATTGAAAGTTTAGTTGATCACGTCTACCATGCATAGAGCAAAAATTAGAGAATAGAGAGGTATCATACTAGAGAGGTAAGCAGAAACCATATAGAGGTGTGGACTTTATTCTAAGGGTAATTAGGATACTATTGAATGGTGTTAAGTACAAAATAAATCAGATTTGTGTTTTATATTTGTGTAGAGACTAGGCCAGATGGCTACAAAATGGGTGCGGGACAGGGAGACTAGTTAGGATTCTTGCAAGAATTTGGGCAACAGAAAGATGGTGGTGGTGTAGGATATGGCAATGGGAATGGAGAGAGTGGATGAGTTTGAGAGATTTAAAAGGCAAGATTGACAAGATGTGTTAGTTTGAATGTAGAGGTGGGGAGAAATAGAGGTAGTATCTAAAATGGCATTTAAGGTTTTGGGTTGGTGAGCCAGATGGATAGTGATGCATAGATAATGATGAATTAAGGAGCTGGCTAGCTTAAATGAGTTCCTAGGGTGCCAGTCTATAAGGAGTACTAAAATGGTCTGGAAAGTTAATGAGATGGAGGTAAAAAAAAGGTAAAGAATTCAGTTACCAGAACTCTTTACTTATTAGTAGAATACTGTATATTATTTAGAGGAAAACTTTGATAAACTACTATAGAAGAAGGTAACACCCCCTCCCTCATCCCAGCTTCTTGCTTGAATAATGACATGTTGCCTAAACTGTAAGAAGCCGGAGGGCTGTTTTATTGAGCCCACTCAATAGAGGAGAGGCTGTTATCAGTGGGTCTCTATTTTTGCCTGTCCCTTTTATGGTTCTAAATCCTTTTCTTTTTTCTTTTTCTTTCCCCACATTATAATTAAAAATTTAATCTTCTGTTACATATACCAGGGAAATAATTTTTTAAAATCCTTGTTTTTCCACCCAAGCCTGGTGGGTCAGGACACATACCTAAGCTCCAGGTTCAATTCCCAGTCAGAGTGTGTATGGGAGGTGACCAATTGATGTTTCTCTCTCTCTCCCTCTCTCTCTCTCTCTCTCTCTATCTCTCTCTCTCTCTCTCTCTCTGTTCCCCTCCCTTCCCCTCTCTCTAAAAGTCAATTTAAAAAAATATCCTTAAGTGAGGATTTTAAAAAAATCCTTGTTTTTTCTGTTTTCTTTCTTTTTCAGTTTTTATATTTGAAAGTAAAAATTTAAGTAGTTTGGGTTTCAATTCTCTTTCCTTTTATTAACAAATAACATACATTTATCCTAAAAAAAATTAGGTCTATAGAGGCTTGAAAATAATGTAAATCACTCAAACCCTGTTGAGAGATTCTCCATTATATTGTGTGTGTGTGTGTGTGTGTGTGTGTGTGTATTTTAATATATTTTATTGATTTTTTTACAGAGAGGAAGGGAGAGGGATAGAGAGTTAGAAACATCGATGAAAGAGAAACATTGATCAGCTGCCCCCTGTATACCCCCTACTGGGGATGTGCTCGCAACCAATGTGCATGCCCTTGACTGGAATCGAGCCTGGGATCCTTTACTCGGAAGGCCGATGCTCTATCCACTGAGCCAAACTGGTTAGGGCTGGGTGTATATTTTTTAAAACTTTTAAGTTTCTCCCCAAATATGGAGTCTTACCTTTTGTACCATTTTGTAAATTGCTCCTTTCATTTGCTGTTTAGATTTTTCCCAATATTTTACTATTTTAAACATCAGTCTAACAGTAACTTATTCTACATCTTTTTTGTTTATCCAAATACCTCTTTATGCTAAGCGAAATAAGCCAGTCGGAGAAAGATAAATATCACATGATCTCACTCATATGTGGGATATAATTATCAACATAATTTGATGAATAAGAATAGATCCAGAGACAAATGGTGTGTGTGTGTGTGTATAGGTGGGTGGGGTTAGAGAGCAACCAAAGGACTTGTATGCATGCATATTAGAATAACCAATGGACACAGACACGGGCGGTGGGGGCTTGCCCGGGGTGGGAATGGCTGGCGGAGGGGCGGCGGGGGGTGACAATTGGGGAAAAAGGAGACATATGTAAAATTTTAGACAATATAAAAAAAAGATAAATATCTAGAAGAGTAGTTATTATGTCAAAGGGCCTGTGATAAAATTTTGCAACTATTTAAATGCTTATCACTTTTTTCTCTCCCACTAGAGAATTTCTCCATTTTTTTTTATTCACTCTTGCTGTCCCTCTCACCTGTGACACACATTCACAAATATTTATTTCTTAGGGAGGAAGAAATCTTTGTCATGAAGTTGATACTTAAATATGACTTCATTAACTTCATACAATTTATTTGTTCATGAAGCATTTATTGAGCACTATTTGGTACACTGTGGGTTACAGAGAAGGAAGACATAGCCCTTGTTCTCCGTGAATTCTCACAGTCCAGTGGGGGAGATAGACATTCTAGGCATACCAGAAGGTGGAGATCAGGTACAGGGTTGAAAGTAGAATGACTGAGGAAGATGTACTGTGAAGTCATAATTGTAAAGTTGAGACCAGTCACCATCTGTGTGATTTTTTTTTTAATTCACCCACATTTAAGCTGTTTGGGGGAATGTGTGAAGTAGGTAGACAGTTGGACTTAACCAGGCTTGAGGCTTTGCCAGCTGAGACTAGAAGGTCAAAGAGATATGATTCCAGAAGAAAAACCTATGATCTTGGGGATAGTTACATGGTATTATTGGACTTGTCTCACACACATACTGGATTTGACTTTGAATCTATAGAATTATATTTTTTGTTAAAAAAAACTTCAATTAGCTAGGTATTAGAGAGGAGGACCTTACTTTGCCTCATTCTCATTTTGACTTTGTCCCTTTCATACCTGATATGATTTAGTTCTTCTTGATAAATGTAAGTCTATTTTTTAGCATCAGCAGCTCTTCTCATATAGAATATGTAGCCTGTACATATTTTTTCAAGTTCTCAAGATAGGAAAATCTTTTACCAGTGATTTTCGTTCCATATTGTTTTATTGGTTTGTGGAATTTTAGGCCTTTTTCTTATTCTCTTATTTTTTAGTAAGCACATAATTTTCACATCAGATAATAGAATCATGTTTGTAATTATATCAACAAATTTCTTTTAGTGCCTCAGTTTATTTTTAAAATTAAATGATGTCCATTAGATCATCTCTAGTATATTTTCTTATTTTGAAAATTCTATGACTATATGTTAGATATTTTATGCTGATAATATGATATTCTTAGTTTGTGATTAGTTTCAACTACTAATCTTGTTCAAGGCTAAATTAAGCTCTTAAAGAATTTCAAATGATCTCTGAGCAGTTATAGAGGCATTTATTGGACTACTATAACTTCATGGATCTTGTCATATATTGAGAAGAAGGAAATAACATTTGAGAAAACTTTGGCTATTGCATACACCTGATAGTATATATTAAAATTGGATTAATAGATCTATTGCTACTAAGCAGAAGAGTACTGGGATCATAAGATACTTCATTTGGAAGAAAACAGTTGTTTGGCAATAAAAATCTTAGCAGGAAGCTTTTGAATCTCTCATTTTAAGAGTTCTTTGTAGGTAGGAAAAAAAATCACACTAACAGAAGACTTTTTTGTGAAGCAGCAGGTTTGTTATCTTTGGATTCTTGGAGAGCTTATTCTATATAATAAAAGGTTAATGTGCAAATAGACCGATGTTGGAACAACTGAACAACCAAACAACCGGTTGCTATGATTTGCGCTGACCACCAGGGGGCATGCGCAAAACATGGCGGGCGTTGGCCTCAGCGGGACGGTGGAGCAGGTGAGCGGGGGCACCAGACCAAGGCGGGATGCCAGTTGCTGTCATCAGGGTGAGCCTCTGGTGGTTACTGAAAATTCTTTGCTCCCATGCGCTGCGGTCCCGCCTGGCGCTTGCACCTGCTGCCGGCGCTGGCCCCACTTGCACCCACTGGTGGCACCTGGTGCGGGCCCCGATAGCTCAGCGCCGTCAGTGGGTGCAAGCTGTGGCTGCCGGCCCCAATCGCCCCTCAGGCTTTCTCCCCCCACTCCTGAGGGGCGATCGGGGCAGCAGCTGCCGCTTGCGCCTGCTGATGGCACCAGCCCCACTCGCACCCACTGCTGGTGCCGGGCCCAATCACCCCGCGCCTTCAGCGGGTGCAAGCGGGGCCGGTGCTGTCAGCATGTGGGAGCGGCGGGGCGGGAGCTGGAGGCTGATAGCAGATAGGGGACTGGGGGCCACGGTGGGAGGGGCTGGGCAGGGGCGTGGAGGATGGGTGGAGACCCGCCCCTGTGCCCACTGCAGCCTCGCGGCCCACAGTTCCTTTCAAGGTGCACGAATTCGTGCACTGGGCCCCTAGTTGTAACATAAATCAGTAGTATTATTATGAATTAACATAATTAAAGGCATTGGGTAGAAAGAGCCTGCCTTGATGTTTCACTCTGTATTATATATTGAAAATAAGAAGTGTGCAAAAAGTCTTAATTGTTCATTGTAATATTTACCTATTGGCCTTTTTAGACAATAAAATGTGTCTGCTGCTGCATTACATTTCATGCTGGCCAGCCACATCTTCGAATCTGAAGATGTAATTGTAATTTATTGATTAAGCCCCATAGCTTTTATTTGTCTGGCTGTGATAGGTTTATATGAAGAAAATTACAGCTTTTCTTGCAAATGTAATGAGCAATGTGTTTTTTTCTTTAGGATCAAACAGAACATACTGAATCAGCAAGACTGGCTGGCAATGCGGCAAGCATCATGATTAAGCACAGGGAAGTCTGTTTCTTATCACACGTGTAAGGGGAAAAAGGTAAGAAAACCAATGTTCATATTTCTCTTAGAGCTTGAACTTAAGAAAACAACTAGATCTATAGAAAATAATGCTTATGTATATATGCTGCTTTCTTCATTAATAACATTGCCTCTTGTTAAATCAGCAGTGTAGTTTTAAGAAATATTTGACTTAAATTCAGAACAAAAGGATATTTTTAAATTACTGTTGTATTATGTCAGAAATGCTAAGTCCTCTATCAGTGCTTTTAGAGTCAATTTCTACCTTGAGTGTACAAAGGTAATTTCACCATGAAGAAGAACATGGATTTGAGCAATATTGTTAAGAGCAAATAATAGTAATCTACCCAATTAGTGCCATTTACATTTCTTATTCATCATGCAAGAGTTTAACAATTAAAGCTAATTTTGGGGCAGGGAATCAGAAATATAGATTTAATTACATTCTTTTGCATTTTTAAACTACTTATGAAGAGCAATACTTTTAAGAAAATTGGAAGTAGTGCCTTGGCTGGGTAGCTCAGTTGGTTAGAGCCGTCATCCCAGTATGCCAAGGTTGTGGGTTCGAGCCCCGTCAGGGCACATACAAGAATCATCCAATGAATGCATAAATAAAGAGGAACAACATCCCTGACCTGTTTTGCTCAGTGGTTAGAGTGTCAGCCCGATGACTGAAGTCAAGGACATGTACCTTGGTTGTGGGCTTAATTACCCGGACCTGGTAGGGATGCCAGTGGGAGTTCCCGATTGATATCTCTCTTTCACATCAATGTTTCTTTTTCTCTTGTACCCCCATCCCCTCCTTTTCCCTCCCCTCCACTCTCACTAAAAAAATCAATGGGAAAAAATATCCTTGGGTGAGGATGAAAAAAAACAAAAAGCAAGTGGAACAACAAATCACAAATTGATGTTTCTCTCTTACACTCTTTCCCTTTCTCTCTCTCTCTCTAAAACCAATCAATAATAACTAAATACATCTACGCTTATTTGTAAAAGAAAATAAAATTGGAAGTATTTTAATAGTCCTTTAGAGCAGGAATCATTGGCTTTTTCCTGACTAGAAATCATGTTTGATTATTTAAGGGGTAAAAAATGGTGGTGGGGTAGAGGGTATGTAGATGAGATTGGTTTCAGAAACTGATTACATCATTCACTAATGGAGTGTCGTATATTCTGGCTGAGTTTCTGGTTTTCCATGTAAGCTTTGAGGATAGAGGCAGGGTCTAACAGGAGACTGAGCTCCTTTTCTATTCAGTTGAGAGTGGAGCAAAGACATTTAGCAGTAATGCCTTCCTCATCAAAACTTCTGGGCCTGCAGTTAGCAAGGTATTTCTTGTCCCCTACCCTTCTCTGCTTTCATGTGGCAAAATCTTATTCTTCAGGTGCCGCTTCTTTAGGAAGTTTTCATCCACTGCAAAGATAGTCAATAATCCTATATAATAAAAGGGTAATATGCAAATTGACCCCAACAGCAGAACCACTGGGAATGACTGGTCACTATGGCACACACTGACCACCAGGGAGCAGATGCTCAATGCAGGAGCTGCCCCCTGGTGGTCAGTGCGCTCCCACAGGGGGAGCTCTGCTCAGCCACAAGACAGGCTGATGGCTGCCAGCACAGTGGTGGTGGCGGGAGCCTCTCCAGCCTCCTCAGCAGCGCTAAGGATGTCTGACTGCAGCTTAGGCCTGCTTCTCGCTGGCAAGTGGACATCCCCCGAGGGCTCCCGGGCTGCCAGAGGGATGTCTGACTGCCAGCTTAGGCCCAATCCTCAGGGGAGCGGGTGGACATACCCCAAGGGGTCCCAGATTGCGAGAGGGCACAGGCCAGGCTGAGGGACCCCCCGAGTGCACAAATTTTTGTGCACCGGGCCTCTAGTAATAAATAATAAATGATCAGCAATAATTAATTATTATAATACTAGTATTTATTACTAAAGCCTACCCTACCCAAAATTATACACCCTTGCTTAAGTCCAGGTTGGATTCACCTTTTCTTTGGCTCCATAGCACCAGTACATATATGTCAATTAGTATATACCACAATGTTTTATGTGTTTTTTTGTTTTAAATTTATTTATCCATCTCCTCTATGAAACGTTAGGCACTTTTAGGCCAAGGACATTGTTCTATTTGTCATTGTAACCTAATGACTAGGACAGTGCCTGGTATTTAGTAGATGCTTAGTAATGTTTGATGCATGTATGTACACATTTATTGCAATTAGTATATGGCATAAAGAGGAAGTCCCAGTGAAGGAGCCAGAGAGGCAGTCAGATCAGTGCTGTAAAAGATAGATTCAGGAGATTGTTCAAAAGGACTCTGGTCAACAGAATAAAAAAGAACAAAAGGGGTCTACAAACCCAAAGACAAAAGATGAGATCTTCAGGAAGAAACTACTGGAAATTAAGTTATTACATTCCTTTTTGAGATGTGCATGTATAATATTTAGTGACTTGTTTTTAAAAGGAGATGGATACTTTTATAAGAAGGCAGGTAAAGAATCCTGACATAGATTTAAATCTTTTGAGAGGCACAGTTTATGTGGTGAGAAGCCTGCCCCTCTCCCAAGTCCTCAGGAGACCACAGGTTGTTCTTTGGAAAATGAAACTAAAGAGGCTCGCCGATATCAGGGCGAGGCACCATAGTGAAAATGGGGATTAAAGGAAATCCTATATATTGACAAGTGAGACCCTTTCCCTCACTCTTTGCTCTTTCAGAAGGTGATTTTCTGGTAATACAGCTCTGCACTCCCTGACAGGAGATGATGAGTCTTCTCTGGAGTCCAGAGAAAAAAACTTATGTATACTGACATTTTGAGGTCTTTCAGTGAAATAGTTGTGTTTTTAACCAATCACCACTCATTGGAAGCCTTCTAGTTGAGAAGCCACACATGCAGAACTTTCCAATTGGCTTTTAGTACTTCATTTGTTCAATAGATAGGCATTTGGGGAACACCTCCAATGTGAAAGACAGAGACCAAAACACAAAAGTACAAAAGAGGAACTTGAAGGAAATGATACTGGAAATAGAAGAAAGTTTGAAAACAAAAACAAAACTGTAGGTAATTATATCAGAGAGGTAAGAGAAAAAATTATATCCATGAAATAAGATCAAGATATCATTAAAAGAATCAGAAAAAGAAAGTGCTCTAGAAATTAAAAACATGATAGACACTTTTGGTGCATTTTAAAGAATTTAAAAGTGATTTCAAGTTTATAGAAAAAGGTGCAAGTATATTACAAAAAACTTTTTTTCTCTGAACCATTTGAGAGTTGCTAGCTGAATGCTGCGTCACCTTTGAAACTGTTTCCTACAAACAAGGACAGCATCCTACATAATCACAATACAGCCATCAAAGTCAGGGGATTAACTGATGCATTACAACCATCTAATTCTCGGACCGTATTCAAGTTTCCCTAGTTGTACAAATAATGTTCTTTATGTAAACAGGATCTAGTTTCAAATCACATGTTGCATTTAGTTGCCATGTCTCTGTAGTCTCCTTTCTGGAATAGTTCTGTGGTATTTGATTTTCTTGACCTTGACACTTAAAAATTGCAGACCAGTTATTTTGTAGAATGTGCCTGATATTTCCTCATGACTAGGTTCAGGTAATGCACTTTTGGTGGGAATATCACAGAAGTGGTGCTGTTTTTGTTCTTGATTAATAACCTTTATTTTTTTAAAAATATATTTTATTGATTTTTTACAGAGAGGAAGGGAGAGGGATAGAGAGTCAGAAACATCGATGAGAGAGAAACATTGACCAGCCGCCTCCTGCACACCCCCCACTGGGGATGTGCCCGCAACCAAGGTACATGCCCTTGACTGGAACCGAACCCGGGACCCTTCAGTCTGCAGGCCGACGCTCTATCTACTGAGCCAAACCGGTCAGGGCTAACCTTTATTTTTTAGAGCAGTTTTAGGTTTATAGCAAAATTGAGCAGAAAGGACAGGCTGTTCCCCAAATAATCCTATCCCTATTCCTTGTTACCCACGCCCCATCCCACACACATAGCCTCCCCCAGTATCAACATTGCTATGTCCTTTTTATTGCAATTCATCAGGGAGCACAATTTCTAATATTGATGATATTTACTTTGATCACCTGTGTAAGGTAGTATCTTCCAGTCTTTATCTCTGAAGTGACTTTTCTTTTTTTTAAAAAATTTTAAATATATTTTATTGATTTTTTTTACAGAGAGGAAGGGAGAGGGATAGAGAGTTAGAAACATCGATGAGAGAAAACATTGATCCGCTGCCCCCTGCACACCCACTACTGGGGATGTGCCCGCAACCAAGGTACATGCCCTTGACCGGAATCGAACCTGGGACCCTTCAGTCCACAGGCTGACGCTATATCCACTGAGCCAAACCGGTTAGGGCTTCTTTGGTAATTAGTAAGTCTTTTTGTGGAGAGGAACTTTGAAATTATGTAGATATCCTATTCCTCATCACACTTGGGATTTACTCACTCATGTTGTAAAGACTCATGGTTTTCTTTTTTATTCAAAGGGTTGTAATCCATTGCTATCATTATTTATTTTGATGCTCAAATTGTCTCTGATTTGGCCTGTGGGAGCTCCTTCAGGCTGCTTTCTGTGTCTTTTTAACATGTTCCAATCATTCTTGAAGCACTTCTTTGCTTTCCAGTACACAAGATAAATATTCAAGGATCTTCTTTTTTAAAAATTGAAATAATAATTCACATACCATAAAACTCAGCCTTTAAAAGTGTATAGTTCATTGTTTTATTAATAGGTACTTAGAGAGTTGTGCAGTTATCACCACTAATTCCACATTTTTATCATCCCAAAAAGAAATCTGTATTCATTAGCAGTCACTTCCCATTTCCCTCCAATTCCCCCAACTTGTGGCAACCACTAATTTACTGTGGATTTGCTTAGTCTTTACATTTTGTATAAATGGAATCATTTAATATATAGCTTTTTGTGCCTGCTTTTTAAATTAAATCTTTATTGTTCAGATTATTACAGTTGTTCCTTGTGCCTGATTTTTTCAGTTACCGTAATATTTCCAAGATTCATCCATGTTGTGTCATATAACAGTACTCATCCATTTTTATCATATAATATTCCATATCACATTTTATTTATCAATTCATCGGTAGATGTTTCCAATTTTGGCTGTTATGAATAATGCTGGTTATGAGCATTAGCAGATAACTTTTTGTATGAATATGTTTTCATTTCTCTTGGGTATAAACCCAGGAGTGGAAAAGCTATGCCAAGTGTTAATTCTATTTAACTTATTGAGGAAATAACAAATGTTTTCCGAAGTTACCATACCATTTTACTTTTCTCCCAGCAGTGTTTGAGGGTTCTCTACAACCTCATCAAAAGTCTTGTATTTTTTCTACTTCAGTTTTGGAATTAGCCATTTCTCCCTGGAGCTCTGGTTCATTTTAGTGGATAACAATATGTAAAAACCAAATCTGGTGTATGTATACTTATTGCTTCTTGGAGTTGAGGTGGGGCTTTGCTGTTCCAAGATCCTCTATGGAAAGAGCTAGAAAATACACACACTCACACGCACACGCACACACACGCTCCTGTACATTTGTATTATATTTATTGCTATAAGCGTCTATGTTTATTGAAGTTCATGAGTTCACACTGATACCTCAAATTTCAAACTAACACTGCAGGGTTCTTTATAGTTTTCTCTTTTTCCACATTTTAACCCCTTTCTTCAACAGTGATAGACTTTCTTTCATTGCCTTCATGTAATCACTTATTTGATCCATCTCTTTACCTGTAACCAGTATACTATCATTTTCTTTTTCCTCCTCCTCCCCCTCCTCCTCTTCCTCCTCCTCTCCTCCTCCTCCTCCTCCTCCTCCTCCCCGCCTCCTCTCCTCCTCCTCCTCCTCCTCCTCCTCCTCCTCCTCCTCCTCCTCCTCCTCCTCCTCCTCCTCCTTTTTGTTAATCCCCATCCAAGGATATTTTCCCATTAATTTTTAGACAGAGTGGAAGGGAGAGGTAGAGACACAGAGAGAGAAACATTGATGTGAGAGGGACAACCAAGGTAAATGCCTTAGACCGGAATCAAACCCAGGACCCTTTAGTCCTCAAGTTGATACTCTATCCACTGAGCCAAACCAGCTAAGGCTCTCTTGGCCTTTCTTATCCTGTTCAGGCTCTGACCTACCACCCTGGATTGCCCTCTTATATCTCCTTCTCACCCCTCCTGCACATGGACCCTTTTTACCTACCTGCTTGTGCTCTGATACCCCATGCTGGTCTGTCCTTCTGAATAGACAACTTTCTCACCCTGCTGGTGCTCTGACACTTTATGCTGGGCCACCCTTACACACTTGGGCTATGATTTACCACACTCCGGCTCTGATTCTCTCTTACACAGATGCCCTCTTCATCCTGCCTCCATGACTATTCAGTTTTTTAAAATAACTCTTTTCCTTTTATTTTTTAAACTTTATATTTTGAAGTGATTATAAGCTCATAGGAAGGGCAAAATAGTATAGAAAGTTACTTCATTTACCCATTTTTTTCTCATTGGTGACATCTCTACATAACTATAGATAATTTCAAAACCAGAAAATTGATATTTTATCCATTCATCATTTGGTGGATATTTAAGTTGTTTCTATCTTTTGGCTGTTATGAATAATGCTACTGTGAACATACTCATGAGTATATGTAGTTCTCTCCCCTTTATTACATGTAGATTTGTCACCACTGAGATCTCTCTTGTATTACTTCTTTATAGTCACACTAGAGGTCTGGTGTATGAAATTCGTGCACTGGGGGTGGGGTGGGGGGGGATGATTGTCTCTCAGCCCAGCCTGCACCCTCTCTAATCTCGGACATCCCTCTCACAATCCGAGACCGCTGGCTCTCAACCACTTGCCTGCCTGCCTGCCTGATTGCCCCTAACCGCCTCTGCCTGCCAGCCTGATCGCCCCCTACCTGCTCCCCTGCCTGTCTGATTGCCCCCAACTGCTCTCCCCTGCCGGCCCGATGGCCCCCAACTGCCCTCCCCTGCGGGCCTGATTGCCCACAACTGCCCTCCCCTGCAGGCCTGGTTGCCCCCAACTGCCCTCCCCTGCCATCCTGGTCGCCCCCAACTGCCCTCCCCTGCCAGCCTGATCTCGCCCCCAACTGCCCTCCCCTGTCGACCTGGTCGCCCCCAACTGCCCTCCCCTGCCAGCCTGGTTGCCCCCAACTGCCCTCCCCTGCCTGCCTGATCGCCCACAACTGCCCTCCCTGCTGTCCATCTTGTGGTGGCCATCTTGTGATGATGTGTGGGCGTCGTGTGAGGGCCACCTAGGCTTTTATTAGTAAAGATACACCACTCTTTCCTCACTATCCCATATTTTAAGACTTAAAAAATTAAAAGCATTATTACAAGTCACAGGAAGAGCTGAGTAAGCATAGAGATAGATCATGTTAATGTTCATGAATGGGAAGAATTAATATCATTCCCAATCTTGAATGAGAAGCAGGCTAGGAATTCTACTTTCTGAATGGTAATTTTATTGGCACTCTGTTCCATCCTGCTCCATTGCTGAATATAGGGGCCATTTGGGGCATTCCCCTCCCCCCACCCCCCAGTTCTTGCCTTTGTGCAGAGAGCCTAGTCTGGCTACCTCCAATGCAGAAACTTCTAAAAGTTTGCAGCCAATAATTCCCATCCTCCCTGCTAGTTTTCAAATCCCAGGCCTGAAGGTTGCTGTCTGGACTGTCACCTTTCAGTTCTCACTCACTACTGTGGCTTGGTTTCTTCCTGGTTTATGGCATCTGTATATTTCCTTTTCTAGCTTTTGAAGTTGAGTGTATAAACTTAAAAAAATAATCTATTTTGTCTGTATTCACAGTGGAAAGGAATGCTTTCCACCACTAGTTCATTACACTCCTTTCTTTCATATATATTTTTATTGATTTCAGAGAGGAAGGGAGAGGGAGAGAGAGAAACATAAATAATGAGAGAATTATTGATCGGCTGCCTCCTGCATGCCTCCGACTGGGGATTGAGCCCGGAACCCGGGACCTTTCAGTTCGTAGACAGACGCTCTACCTACTGAGCTAAACCGGCTAGGGATCTTTTCTTTTCTTTTGAAAAATTTCAAGCCTATAGAAAAAGTGAATAAATAATACAACGAAGACTCGTATAGCCTTTACCTAGATTCATCAATTTCTACCATATTTTCAAATCCTCACCCGAGGATATGTGTGTGTGTGTGTGTGTGTGTGTGTGTGTGTGTGTGTGTGTGTTTAAGAGAGAGAGAGAGGAAGGGAGAGAGAGAAAGAGAGAAAAACATCAGTGTGAGAGAGAAACTTCAATTGGTTTTCTCCTGTACCCACTTCCTGGGGATTAAACCCGCAACCTAGGTATGTGCCCTGACTGGGAATTGAGCCGGAAACCTTTTGGTGTACAGGACGATGCTGTAACCAACTGAGTTACCTGGCCAGGGCAGTTTTTCACTTCCCCTTCTTACCCCGACACTCACACTCTAATACATTTTTTCTCTCTCAATCATTCAAAGGTTAATTGCAGATAGTACAACATATCTTTCTTAAATAGTTCAGCAGGCATTTCCTAAGAGTAAGGGCATTCTCTTAGAAAATCAAAATATAGTTATCACATTCAAGAAAATGATTGTTAATTCACTATACCTAATGTATGGTTCAAATTCCCCTGCTTGTCCCATAAATGTTATGTTTTGCTTTGTTTATGAATATGTGCATGTTTTATTGAGGATCCAGTCAGTGATCTCTTTAGTCTCTTTTAATTTAGAATGATCTTGTTTTCTATAACACAATTTTTTGAAGAGTTTAGGACAGTTATAGAATAGATTCTAGATTTGTCTAATTGTTTCTTCCTGGTTCAATTCAAGTTAAACATTTTTGGCAACAATACTTGTAGGTGAAGTTTTAAACTTCTCATTGCATCACATCAGGAGGTGCATAATGTCAACTTCTTAAATTATTCATGGTATTTGATAATTTGGTTAAGGTAGTGATTACCATATCTTTTCACGGTAAACATACATTTTCTTCTGTGTAATGAATAAGTCATCTGTGGAATGATACTTTGAGACACTGTGAATAATTTCTTCCCTAATAACCATTTACCAAAAGGTTTTAACATCTATTTTTGATGCTTGCCTGAATTAATTATAATTGGAGTTTATTTATTTTATTTTATTTTATTTTTTAAAAAATATATTTTATTGATTTTTTTACAGAGAGGAAGGGAGAGGGATAGAGAGTTAGAAACATCGATGAGAGAGAAACATCGACCAGCTGCCTCCTGCATACCTCCTACTGGGGATGTGCCCGCAACCAAGGTACATGCCCTTGACCGGAATCGAACCTGGGACCTTTCAGTCCGCAGGCCGACGCTCCATCCACTGAGCCAAACTGGTTTGGCTATAATTGGAGTTTAATACAACTTATTGGCTAGCTGGTATAGACTGTTCACTTATTCATTTCAGAGGTATGTATTGCAAAGGTACTACATTAATCTCTGTGCTAATCATTTGGTGAGCACAGTCAAGTGTTTGCCTTTGTGGTATCTATAGTCTTGTGGGAAAGATTGACATTAATAAAATAGTCACATCAAGGTGTATTTATAGATTGTTATAAATATTATAAAGGAAAAAATGGAGTGCTGTGAGAGATTATAAAGGGAGATCACCTTTTCTAGGGGTTCAGGGAAGACTGCCCTGTGAAAGTAAGCTAAGCTGAAAAATTTAGAATTATTTGGGTAAGGAGGGATGTGTTGGAGGCAGTTGAGTAAAAAGTCCCGAAGAGGGACCTTTTGTACCAATTATTTTGTCTATAAATTATATTTTAACATTTGAAAATGTAATACAAATTTGATCTCTCTAGATTTAAACAAGTCTCTTAAGCGGTGTTTCCTCACCGATGGAGAATTACTTTCAAGCAGAAGCTTACAACCTGGACAAGGTTTTAGACGAATTTGAACAAAACGAAGGTGAGAATTTACTTTGGCAAAGGTGTTTGAATATATTTATGATATAGAGAATGTGGGGGTTATAAGAGGATGAAGTACTTTTTAAATAAGTAAAATCAGGTCCAATGATTTAATAATGTTATATATTAACTAGAGGCTTTAGTATTTGAGATTCATGCACAGGGGGTGGGGGGTCCCTCAGCCCAGCCTGCACCCTCTCCAATCCGGGACCCCTTGGGGGATGTCTGACTGCCAGTTTAGGCCCGATCCCTGCGGACATCCCTCTTGTAATCTGGGACCATTGGCTCCTAACCGCTCACCTGCCTGCCTGCCTGATTGCCCCTAACCACTCTGCCTGCCTGCCTGATCTCCCCTGACTGCTCTGCCTGCCTGCCTGATGCCCCTAACCACTCTCCCCTGCTGGCCTGTTGCCCCCTAACTGCTCTGCCTGCCCGCTTGATGCCCCTAACTGCTCTCCCCTGCCAGTCTGGTTGCCCCTAACTGCTCTCCCCTGCCGGCCTGATCGCCCCTAACTGCCTCTGCTTCAGCCCCCCACCTCCGTGGCTTTGTTCAGAAGACGTCCAGTCGAGAAAAACTAATTAGCCTATTACCCTTTTATTTGTATAGCTAGCCAGGGTAATAACTTAACATTTTTAATCACTGTGTCAAGATATTATGCTAAAACATTTACATGGATTTTATAATTATATCTTTAAAATAATCCCATGAAAGTAGATCTTATTTACATTTTATTGATGAGAATAGAGGCACATAGAAGTTCAGCAACTGTATGGATTAGAATCCAGGCTGTATGATACTAAAGCCTGAACTCTCCTCTACTATATACAGCCATCTATGGTCAAAAAAAGCTTTAAAAGGTGTGATTGCATTTCCTAAACTAAGAAAAATTGCTTTTTAAATATCAATTGACCAATAAAGTCAAGATATATTTCAAGCCTAATTTTAAAAGATTAAGCAACTGTCAACATGGTTAATTAAATTATGCTTTTTTAAGGCTCAGTCTAAAAATGTCTACTTAAGATTCACTAGGGAGCCCTGCCAGTGTGGCTCAGTGGTAGAATGTTGACCTGCACATGCCTGGGTTGTAGGCTCCATCCCCAGTGTGGGGCGTGCAAGAGGCAGCCAATCGATGATTCTCTCTCATTGATGTTTCTATCTCTCTCCTCTCCCTTCCTTGCTGAAATCAATATATATATTTCACTAGGGAAATGTTTTCCTTAAATTCCCCTCTCAGGATGACTTGAATGGATAAGCCATAGTTAAATCTCTTTCACCTTACCCACCTTCCTTGGTGTTCTCTGTTTCTAACAGGAAATGACATGTAACAAATTTACGGAGTGATGTATTTCCATCTAAAGTCTATAATTTTGGTATGAACTCCAAACCTTTACTCTACCCAGTGATTCAGGTTGTTATTTGATGGTAGTTGGGAAGAAAGATTAGTCTTGATTTTGTTGCTTTGGGTCTGTGATAGAGGAAGCCTTAAAGAGAATATGGGATCATTGGGGTAAGAAGGGAAAAGGGAGAGAAATGATACTTGGAATGGCTTGCTCTTCTCATATTTAACATTGATGACCCAAAGCTAACCCACAATCCTAGGTTCATTCCTGATTCATGTAAATGTGAAACCTAATCATTTGGGATTTTCTTGGATCTAGGTGATCTTTATATATACCAAGGTGGAAGGTGTATTATCCTCTTAGTTTGAATCATTTATACAAGTATTTTCTCAGTCCTTTCTTTGATTTGGCCCTCTATGTGTTACAGTTATTTGTCATGAGATACTACACAGATGCTATACCTAATCTTGTGAATACTATACTTTTAGAATGCCACTGACTCTAATTAATAAAACTATTAGTTCATTACATCACTTTTTGCCACTTCTTGTAGACTCTAGTAGGGTACTTTGTATATAGTTACTTTCTAATACATTTTTGTTGAATCAATAAAAATTGTTTCTCTTAGTTTAAAAATAGAGTATTTGCATTTAAAAATAACTCCTTTAGGAAAAAAAAGAACTTCAGAAGCTACCTTCTTGTTTGTAACTAAATTATTCATTTGTTTTGAACTACCTTTTTTTTTTTTTAATCTCAGTGCCAGTTGTGTTAAAACTACAGCCTCTAGCCGGTCTTTCCAAATTTATTTTAAATGATTTCTCATTTTGTGTTAATTTCCTCCTTTTAATGAAAAATATACCACACACAGACTGAAATGACACTAAATAGTTAACATTATGCCCAGATAGTAGGTAGTTGAAAAATGAAATGAGTACCTGATCATTCCTGTTATTAAATATGCTCGTAAGAAGCAATATTTCTTTTTTTCTTTCCTTGAACCGACTTGAAAACATGACTTCTTTTTTTAAAGGAAGTACATACTACTAAATCTCAAGTCTCTGCTACCCCAGATTTGATAAACTCAGGATTTAACATTTAGATACGAAGCCATTCTCCACACTATCTGATGTTTTATGGCCTTTGTAATCTGCCCTTTCTAGTTTTTTTTTCACTACTTTTTAACGTGAATTCTTCTTTCAACCCAAACTGATTTGGTTATTGCTCTCTCAGATAGTTGTGTTGGGGTCTATACTTTTCCTTGTTCCCCTGTTATGAATGTCCTCTTTTCCAGACTTACATAAAGTTGTCTTTGAAGCCCAGCCCATTTGCTCCTGCTTCCATGAATTCAAGCTCGCTTTCTCAGCCTGTAAAATATCTTTCTCCTCTGAATTTGTTTTCTGCTACTACATAATAATTTTTAAATACTTATGCTATCCTGTACTGCTAATTAGATATTCATCTGTATTGTATCTATTTCTTATTTTCCCAACTAGATCATGTACTTCTTGGAGGCCAGAGCTATCATTTAATCTTCATGTTCCTCAAACCCAATGCTTTTACTATGGTAGATACTCACTTAGCATATATTGATTGTGTACTTACTACATACCAGAGACTATGCAAAGTAAGGACTTACATTGGTGGAAAGAAATGGTTTCTGCCTAAAAAAGTCAGGTAAATTAACAATTGCATTACAGTGTAATAAATGCTTTAATGAAGATATGAAGAAGGTGCTAATGGAGCATTAAAGATTAATGTTACTACTGAGGGGAAATATATCTGCATAATTTTAGGATTATGATTTATCAGATTTAAGCAAGAAGGGTAATTAATGCATTATTTATTATTTCTCTAATTAAACTTACACATAGCACTGTAACTTGGGGAAAATAATCATCATAGTTATGATCTAAAAAGTAAACAGGAACATGAAATTATGCTTATTGATAGAATATATGTAGGTTGACTTAATAAGGTAAATGAATATTTTCTGCCAAATGTCCTTGATAATGTAAATATGAACCCAATTAATACATTGTGACATGGTTACAAGCAGAATTTAATATACTCTATCACACTTTTTAAAAACTTATGGACAAATTTCAAATATATACAAAGTAAATAATAGTATAGTAAACTCTAGTGTACCCATTACCCACCTTCTACAGTGATTGATTTGCTGCCATTTTGGTTTCATTTATATCTTCAACCACTCCTCACTCCCTGCTTCACTGTTTGTTTCTTTTTGACATAAAGTTTTTAAGATAAAATTTACACACATTAAGCCAAAACCGGTTTGGCTCAGTGGATAGAGCGTCGGCCTGCGGACTCAAGGGTCCCGGGTTCGATTCCGGTCAAGGGCATGTACCTGGGTTGCGGGCACATCCCCAGTAGGAGATGTGCAGGAGGCGGCTGATCGATGTTTCTCTCTCATCGATGTTTCTAACTCTCTATCTCTCTCCCTTCCTCTCTGTAAAAAATCAATAAAATATATTTTAAAAAAAAATTTACACACATTGAAATGTACAGATCTTAATTGTACATTTTTTACAAATAGCTTTATCCCACATAACCCACATTCTTCTACTCATGATGTAATTATAGAACATTATGTCTCCACAGAAAATTCCTTTCTTGTCCTTTCCACTCAATTACTACATCTTCATCACTTTCTGATTTTTTTCACCTTAGATTAGTCCTCACCCCGTGATGTACTTGGTCAATCCAAGGCCTTCCCCATTGCTGGTGGCCCTCTACCCCCCAAGTATAATTTGTGGGCCACTTGAATTATGTTAATTAGATTGAGGTAGAATTCTTTTGTTGTTTGGAATGTTCTGGGATATTACCACTCAGTGATATTTAAACAGGGAACAGTTATAAATATATTTTCATATTCTTAGCTAAGAATTAGAAACTTCATATTCTAGGAATATTTTATTTTCAGATTATATTTGAAAATATAGTTGATTAATTTAGTCCTAGCTTTTCCAGTATTACTAGCAAACTTACTGTAATTATTTGTTTTTTTCAGATGAAACAGTTTCTCCTATTTTATTGGAAACAAAGTGGAATAAGCTTCTAGATCCCTCCTCGAACCGACTGTCATTTAACCCTGCATTGGCCAGTGTGAATGAACCTGCAGTTTCTAATGAGTCACAGCCACAATTGAAAGTCTTCTCTCTGGCTTATTCAGCTCCTCTGACCATACAAAGAGAGGACCATTGTGCTAATGGGCAGGACTGTAGTCTGAATCCAGAGGTCAACACAATGTGGATTGATGAAAATGCCATTGCAGAAGACCAGTTAATTAAGAGGAACTGTAATCAAGATGATCAATGCAGTACTGTTGAAGTGGGAGAGAAGAAATGTGGAAACCTAGCTTGTCTGCCAGATGAGAAGAATGTTCTTGTTGTAGCTGTCATGCATAACTGTGATAAAAGGACATTACAAAGCGATTTGCAGGATTGTAATAATTATAATAATCAATCCCTCATGGATGCTTTAAGCTGTTCACTGGATAATGAAAACAGACAAACTGATCAATTTAGTTTTAATATAAATGGTTCCACTGAAAAACATATGAACTCAGAGAAACAAATGGATCTATTGAATAAGCCAAGTGCAGAGGGGGATTCTGTTAAACATATATGTACAACTTCATCTGATAATCTAGCCAGTAGCTGTTCCCCTTCACAATTAAAGGATGATGAAAACATAGGTAGAGACCCCTCCATGTCTGTAATTACAAGTTTAACAGTTGATTCAGTAATCTCATCCCAGGGAACAGATGAAGGTCCTGCTGTTAAAAAACAAGAGAACTATATGCCAGATGAGATTCTCACTGACAAAACCAACTCTCCTAGGACAGATCTGGGGAGTTTAAACTCCTTTTCCCATTTGAGTGAGGGTATTTTGATGAAAAAAGAGCCAGCAGAGGAGATGACAACGGAAAAATCCATCCCATCTGGTTTACCTCTGCTTCTCAAACCAGACGTGCATAATGGGTCTGGAAAGGATAACTGTGAACAGTTTTCAGATGGCCTTGTGCCCAGTGAAGTTAGAGCTGATGAAAATGAAGGTCGTGAGCATGAAGAAATTCTTGGCTCTACAGACCTTCTTAATATGACAGAACATTTCTCTGAATCTCAGGAGATGGCTGATTGGAAATTGACTAAACTAAATGAAGTGAATGACAGCCAAGTAAGTAAAGAAAATGAGAAGTTTCTGCAGATGAATCAGCCTGAGGACACTTACAATGATAGTGGAGGAGAGTGTGATAGAATGGCAGAAGCAGGTCTAAATTTAAAAGGAACTTTCATGAATGAAAGTGAAGGCTGTGATTTCTCCACTGTTACAGATACACCAGCAGCAAATACTTCATCTAATTGTGATTCCTATGGAATGCAGAGCCCAGTTGTTTGTTTTGTTCCAAAGACTTTACCCTCCAAAGAAGATTCAGTAACAGAAGAAAAGGAAATAGAGGAGAGCAAGTCAGAATGCTACTCAAATATTTATGAACAGAGAGGAAATGACATCACAGAAGGGAGTGGACTACTTTTAAACAGCACTGGTGACCTAATGAAGAAAAATTATTTACACAATTTCTCTAGCCAAGTTCCATCAGTGCTTGGGCAATCTTCACCCAAGATAGCAAACCTGCAATCTATTAGTGTTCCTTTTGGTGGTGCAAGACCCAAGCAACCGTCTAACCTTAAACTTCAAATTCCAAAGCCATTATCAGACCATTTACAAAACGACCTTCCTGCAAACAATGGAAATAATATTAAAAACAAAAATGATGTTCTTGGGAAAGCAAAAATAGGGGAAAACTCAGCAACCAATGCATGTAATGCCTCTTTGGGAAACATTTCTATTGCCGATACAAATGGGGAACATTTAGAAAGTTATGAGTCTGGGATACCTAGTAGACCGGGTCTTGTATTACCTCCAGATAGCCCAGATAATGATCTCAGAGCTGGTCAGTTTGGAATTTCTGCCAGAAAGCCATTTACTACTCTCGGTGAGGTGGCTCCAGTATGGGTACCAGATTCTCAGGCTCCAAATTGCATGAAATGTGAAGCCAGGTTTACTTTTACCAAAAGGAGGCACCATTGCAGAGCATGTGGGAAGGTAAGTTGTATCAGCTCAGAAAGCTAGCATGCTCATTTTGTAATGCTCAATTAGAAATAAATAAAGGGAATATAAGAGGAACATACAGTACTTCTGATTGAGATGAACATTATAAGTAGCTTTTGAACACCCAGTTCTAGTTCTAAGTAAAAAATGACCTCACTGATTATTGGTGTTTATGTAAGGATTTTGTTGCCAAGACTTAAGCTGAATCAGTTTTCATGAACAGATGAGAATTGAGGAAGTGTTAACTTTGTGGTTTCTTTATTGATAGATACTTGGTTAATGGAATAGTTTGAAATAAGGAAGTTATTCTTTCGATTTAAGAAATGTTTGTGATTTAGTTCATTTTTTAAAAAAATACATTTTTATTGATTTCAGAGAGGAAGGGAGAAGGAGAGAGAGATAGAAACATCAATGATGAGAGAGAATCATTAATCACTGCCTCCTGCACGCCCCCTACTGGGGATGAAGCCTGCATCCCTGGCATGTACCCCAACCAGGAATCAAACCTGGTTCATAGGTCAATGCTCAACCAGGAGCCACGCTGACTGGGCTTAGTTCATTTTTTTTAATTCTTGAGAAATTGAATATTACACTTAGAATCCATTGCAGTTTTTGCTGTAGGATTTTTGCTACTGTACTGAACATTATGGAACTTTATACAAAATACACATAATTTTGTCTTTTCCTCCATATATCTTTGATACAAAAAGAGTTGAATACTACAAATTTTTGTGACAAGATTATAAGAATAGTTGATAATTGTTCTCCCTAAATTCTGTTAGCTAGTAACATATCAACTTACTAGTTTTCTTTTTAAAGAAGAGCTATAAACGAAGAAAGGAATGCGAGGTTTGGTGTCAAGTCTGGATTTGAACTTTAGCTTTGTTAATATTAATAATATAGCCCTCACTGGTTTGGCTCAGTGGATGGAGCATCTGCCTGCGGACTGAAGGTCCCAGTTTCGATCCTGGTCAAGGGCACATGCCCGGGTTGCGGGGTCAAGTGCAGGAGGCAGCCAATTGATGATTCTCTCTCATCATTGATGTTTCTATCTTCCCCTCTCCCTTCCTCTCTGAAAGCAATAAAGATATATTTTTTAAAATATTAATAATATAACTTTATTATGCCTTAGTTTATATATCTTTATTGATTTCAGAGAGGAAGGGAGAGGAAGAGAGAGATAGAAACATCAATGTTGAGAGGAAATCATTGATTGGCTGCCTCCTGCACGTTGAATTGAGTTCAGGGCTTTCCTTCTCCTGGCTGCAGGCAGCTGGCCCCCACCCCCGCAGCTGCCACTGCTTGCCATCTGTGCAGCGCCCCCCCCCCCCCCCCCCCCCAGGGGGCTCCCTCCTCAGGGGAAAAGGGGGGGGGGAAAAGGCTTGGATGGGCTGGGGCTCCCCTGGGGGGGGAATGGCTTGGCTGGCCTGGGCCTCCACAGAGTTGCTGCCGGTGGCCTGGGCCTCCCTCTTTCTTTGCTGGGGGTGGGGCCAGACCTGTGAGGGGCCGTCTGCCTACCTGATCGCCCCTAACTGGTGGCCTGCCTACCTGATTGCTCCTAACCACTCTGCCTGCCTGATCACCCCTAACTGCTTGCTGGGAGGCGGGGCCAGCCCTGCGAGGGGTCGTTTGCCTACCTGATCGCCTCTAACTGCTGGCCTGCCTACCTGATCACCCCTAACTGCTGGCCTGCCTACCTGATTGCCCCTAATCACTTGCCTGCCTACTTGATTGCCCCTAATCACTTGCCTGCCTACTTGATCACCCCTAACTGCTGGTCTGCCTGCCTGATCACCCCTAACCACTCTGCCTGCCTGCCTGATTGCCCCTAACCACTTGCCTGCCTGCCTGATCACCCCTAACCGCTTGCTTGGGGTGGGGCCAGCCCAGTGAGGGGCCGTGGTGGTTCTGGTCTTTGGTCATTCCGGTCATTATGCTTATGGTGGCTGGCCTTTTATTATATAGGATAACAAATATGTATTAAGCATCTAATGTATGTAAGATTCTGGGCGAGGTATTGGAGATTCAGAGATACATAAGATGAGATGTTTATAATCAAGGGCACTGATTTCAGTGACTGGAGAGAGGAGTATGTGGGATGAGTATTCTTGGAATTTAAAAAAATCCTAAAATAAAAATTGTGCACCACTGATCTGAGTAGACAGACTACCCACAACAAATTATAATACAGTGTATTGTATTAAGAGCCAGTTATGTGTGCTTTATGTTCATTCTCATTTAATTCCCATCACAGCCTTAAAGAATGGGTTAATTTTTTCCTATTAACAGATCAAGAATTGGAGGCTCAGAGAGATCAAGGAATATGCCGAGTCACAGCTTGAAAGTGCTCAAGCCAATTTCAATGCTAATACTTGTCCCTTCAGTCATACTGCTTCCCCCATTGATCATATCTCCTCATTCATACTAGCAGTATGAATAAAATATTTTAGGATCATTGAGGAATGAGAGTTTAGTTTTTCTAAGAATGGCAGCGGGAGTTAGGAATGTCATGATATCAGAAGTGATTAGAGTGCGATATAAGAAAGTAGATATCATTTATGGAACGAAGTTCTAAAGTATGTAAGAAAAATGGGATCACATCAGAGCACAGGTGAAGAATTTGCAGTAGGGAAAGGGAAATTCATCTCATAGGAGATTGGGTCAAAATAAAGTATACTTGAATATAGCAGGGATTAATAGAAAATTGTGAGAAATTATTTAGCATAGCATAAGGCTTATTTTAGCTCTTGATAAGTAGTATTTATACATTCATTTTGGTATAATGTTATTAAGTAGAATAATTATGTTAGAATTTATGAAAGTTGAAATACTGCAGCTTATTTCTGTAATACTAAAATGGGGATCACAACATCTGAATTCCACTAATATCTTCATTGTTAATTGGAAAAGTATGCCACACTCTAAAATGCTCTGCAAATGTGAGTTTTATGATTTCATACATTAATTTGGATAATTGCTCCATATAGCAGTATAATCCCTACTTGTCCTATATATGCTAGACATTAAATAAGAGTACAAAAAACTCCTTCCCCAAAAGGTGCTGAGTTTAAACTATTACCATTATTATATATCCACTAGAGGCCCGGTGCACGAAATTTGTGCACGGGGGGTGGGGGCACAGTCCTTCAGCCCTGCTTGCACCCTCTAACAATCTGGGACTGCTGGCTCCTAACTGCTTGCCTGCCAGCCTGCTTGATTGCCCCTAACCACTCTGCTTGCCTGCCTCATCGCTCCTAACCGCCTCTGTCTGCCTGCCTTATCACCGCTAACCGCTCGCCTGCCTGACTGGTTGCCCCTAACTGCCTCTGCTTGCCTGCCTGATTGCCCCTAACTGCTCGCCTACCTGATTGCCCCTAACTGCCTCTGCCTGCCTGTCTCACTGCCCCTCATATTACACTTTTATTATTATAGATATTAATTTCCTTTGGAAATCACTGATTCCAGTAGATTATGGTTATTCATCCTCTGTCAAGCTCCATTTATCATGAATATTTTTACTCTTATTTGACACTTGACTTCAAAGGTCTAAGAAAGCCATTGAGTTTCTAGTCATTTGCAAGGCTTTGTCACACTTTATCCATTACTGTCATTGATGTGACTGGTGCCAGCTGGTAAATGACTCTGTTCTATCTACTATTTGATAGAAGTAGACATAAGAATAACCTTTAAAAGTAAAACTTTTTGAACTGATACTTATAATGTAGTTATTTTGTACTTGTTTGGCATGTTATGAAAGATGAGAATAAAATAATATTTTTGAACACTTCCACTTTATGCTAGACTTATCTAGTCTAACATCACAATTCTCTGAGATATACAAGTGAGAAAAATGCACTTCAGAAAGGTTAATAAGTATCTTGCCTAATTCTGAGTTTATAAATGAGAATGCATGGATTTTAACACAAATCTGTCCTACTCCAAAGCCCCATCTTCTTTTTACAACACTAGATGTAGCAACAAAATTTATCTGTACTTGAGTTGCTTACTAGAAATATGTCATTGTCTTGAGGTGAACATTAGTTTGGGCAATTGTGAAGGACTGGGAATTTGAGTATTTGAATTTTTAAGGAAGACAAAAATGCTGAATGATTGGTGCTATCAGGTGATGAGGGAGCCTAGTTAAAAGGTAGCAGGATTTTAGGTTATATTTCACCTATCAAGTCTTGAACTACAAAGTAGGAAAAGAACAATATGGGCACCAAATCACTGAATAAGGAGGGATTTAATGACAACAGTATATACCACTCCAATTTACTATTTTTTCCACTTTGACTTAAAAAGTCAAAATCGATGAATTTTTGCTGCATGATGGCTTGAGTAGACAGAAGAAAGAAGAGAACTGTAGGAGAGGTAGTATAGAAAAGAGTACTGAAAGGGGCATGAAAAGCTCTGGGCTTCTGTTTCCTTTCTGTAAAAGGAGGGGATTGCATAGGCCTTATCTTTGATTCTCTGCACCTCTTGAAAAAGCTTGTATGAAGTTCTGTGTTTTAAAAAAGAAAGGAAAGAAAAGGAGACAAAGATTTATGCTAGCACTGATTTATCTCTAAACTCACTGATTAGCTAAGGTCACTTTGTAGGAAGAATATGCCAACCGTTTTGAAACTGTGCTGAAAGTGTGTTTTCTGGCAGTCATCACAGTTAGACTGGAATGCTGTTTATCAAGGTGCCAATTTTGTGGGCAACATTGAGGGTTTTATTTTGCTATTACTGTTTCCTTTTTTATTTATTCTTAATACTATTAATTTCTTCAGTATTCCTTTAGACACACACGATCTTCATTACCTATAGTTAAAAAAATAGCTTGATGACATGCATAATGTCAAGGTGGCATATTGAAAAATGATCTAGATCAGTGGTCGGCAAACTGCGGCTCGGCAAACTGTGGCTCGCGAGCCACATGCGGCTCTTTGGCCCCTTGAGTGTGGCTCTTCCACAAAATACCGACTTCTGCGCTTGGGCCACGAAGTTTCAATCGCACTGTATGTGCACGCCCACACGTGGTATTTTGTGGAAGAGCCACACTCAAGGGGCCAAAGAGCCGCATGTGACTCTCGAGCCGTGGTTTGCCGACCACGGAACTAGAGGCTCAGTGCATGGATTCATGATTCGTGCACCAGTGGGGTCCCTCAGCCTGGCCTGCAGGGATCTGGCCGAAACCGGCTCTCTGACATCCCCTGAGGGGTCCTGGATTGCTAGAGGGCGCAGGCCAGGCCAAGGGACCCCACTGGTACACTATTAGGGCAGAGGAGGGACTGCGAGGGCTCCAGGGCTTGTCCGGCCCGTCTCGCCCAGTCCCGATCAGCTGGACCCCAGCAGCAAGCTAACCTACCGGTTGGAGCATCTGCCCCCTGGTGGTCAGTGCACATCATAGCAACTGGTCAAACAAATGGTCAGACACTTAGCATATTAGGCTTTTATTATATAGGATGATTAAATGGGGGATAAGTGGGTGAGGATTGGCTTTAATAATTGTTTCATCTATGTAATGGGCACTTGGGGGTTTGTTATGCTGTTCTGTCTACTTTTATATAATTGAAGATTTTTCTAATAAGTTTAAAAAATGAATGGCTGGAATATGATTAAAATAGGGATATGTTTTATAATTGTTTGCCTTTTACAAATTAGCACTTTTTAACACATACAAAACTTACAATGCAATTTAACTTATCTACAAGGTAATAACAGAATATGTATATAAATTAATTCATAGTTTATTAAAGGAAATGAGCCTAATATCTTCAAACAAGTTTAAAGTTTTATGTTTAATGTTGTTTACTTAATAGCGTTGGTGTTGTATCTTTCTGTTTATTTAGCTTAACTTGGAAATAAAGTTGAAAGGTTAAATTAGAAACTCTTTGTTAGCCCTGTCTGTGATACACTCTTAAAGCAACTCTGATAATTACTATTTTTTTCAGTTAATAACAGTAAAGTTTGGACAGGCGCAGGGTTGGAATTTTTTGAATTGCTTAAGTTCTTACTATATTGATTTTGGTATTTTTAAAGGTGTGGATAATGGTATTGTCATGTTGAAGAAATGTTAAGATACTCTTCTGCATTTAAGAATTTTTACAAGTTGTTACTGTCATTGGTCTTTGTTAATAGCTGGATATTGGTCAGTCACATGCACTTTCTGATTCTTGCAAGGCAGTTATTTTTGACATAATTACAGGGTTTTTTGAAGACTTGGGACATCATTATTTCCACTTTCTAATATGAAAGGAAATAAATGAGCATTTGATGATTTAAATTTTCAAGAATTGCAAAGGAGTGTTATTCACACTGTAAAGTGGTATAAATAGGTACAAATGGTACTTGAGTATGAAGCTGGTTCATAACTTTGGCAGTAAGATTTGTTATGAGGGAAGCCATAAATGGGAAATTTTAAAAAGAGCACCATGATACATTTATATTATGTGCTATATTTTACATATATTATCTCACTATCCATAAAAGCCTTATGAGGAGAATAATTAATATTTCAACTTTACATATGAGAAAAAACTGAGGTTCACAGAGTTTAAATTATTCACATAAAGTCGTTTGGCCAGTGAATGATAAAGTTAAGATTGGAACCCATAAGTGCCACATTAAAGAAAATTACATGTAGCCTGGCCGTGTGGCTCAGTGATTGAGCATTGACCTGTAACATTTTATGCATAGAAAACTTTTACCCATACTTCAAATTTTATCTCTGTCATTTCCTAAATAAAACCTTCCCTGACCCTGCCAATCCGGTAAGCCTAGATTACATGATCTTTTTTTCTTTTTTTTATGCACTTTTTTGCAGAAAGTAATTTTACATGAACTTTGTATGATTGTTTGATTTTAGATTATAACCTCCATAGACCGTTAATTCCACAAAGGCAAGGACTATGTCTGTCTGTTCACTGCCACACCCAGTGGGGTAGCATGGTGCCTAGCACATCAGGGCTCAAATATTTGTGGAGTAAATGAATAAATTGTGTCTTGGTTTTACCTCTTGATTAGAAAGGTAATTAAAGGATTTAAGGAAGGTAAACATAATTAAATTTACTTTTTAAAAAGTTCTCTGTCATTTCACATTTGGGTGAAAGATGAATTGGAAAGATGTATTTGAAGATTAGAAAGACAGATAATTGATATGATGATATTCTAGGCTTCAGATAATAAAGGCCTGAAAAAAGGCAGCAGCATTAGTGATGGAGAGGAAGAGTGGGGAGAACTGTTTAAGAGGGAAAACCAACAGGACCTAGTGACTGACTGGATGTGGTCATGATGAGGGAGAAGGAAAAGTCAAGTCTCAAATTAAAATGAAATACGTGAATTAGTATGAGGCAATATATCACATAGTGGTTAACAACAGAGCCTGTAGAAACGTATGTAACTTACTAGCTATACGACTGAGCATTTGTTTATTTAACTCTGTTAATTATAAATGTCTTCATAGAATTTTCAAGGTTAAATGAGAGAATAGATGTCGAGTTCCTAGTATTTATACAGTTTGTGGTGAACTTGAGCAAGTCATTTAACCATCCAAACTTAGTTTCTTTTGAGAGAAAATAATATATCCCCTGTTCTTCCTACATCTCGGAATTACTTTGAAAATATAAAGCCTCTGAAAACTGTAAATTGGTAGTCATAGTAGCTAGATATTAATAACACCTAGAAAGAGAGGAGATGATCTCTCTTATACTGTCTTTGATATGACTTTATTTCTTGGTTCATCTTTATAAGCTATAGGTACATATTGGCCATAAAAACTGGATTAGTAGAATTTACTGAGAACAGCTTTCTGCTTGTATGAAGCTCTCTGGGATAAGTGACTAGTGAGTTCTGAAGAAAATAAATCTTCACAGGGAGCTAAGGAGATTCTTTTGCCTGGTGTGAAAGGGAAAAAGAAGATTATCAAGAATCAAGCCTAGAAGGTGAAATAAGGTGCTAGTGAAAATAAGGTGCTTGGTATGATTATTATTCCTCACATAAAGGTAGTAAAAAACAGAAGTTAAAACCCAGAATTCCCAATCTTTGTTTATTTCACCCTGCTATGTTACCTTTCCAAATAGAAATAGCAGATGTAACTATCTATAAATGCCTATGTTATTTGATATTGTGTGTAGGAATTTTGCCTAAGGGCAGCTCAGATTCTCTCCTCCATCCCCCCATGTGTATTTGCTGATCTTGGCTAAGATTTTTATTTTTAGCCAAAATTCACTTTCCTTATTGCTGACAGACATGTAATCTCACACTCTTGCTTTTGAATTGGGTCTTGTGCTCAACTGCATTTTTTCCTTTAATGTTTTTAGTGTTTTAATAAGGTTTTCTATCAGTCAGTGTTGGTCAGTACTGGTTTACTTCTACTGTGATCCTAAGTAAATTTATTATGTTCTTTTCCTGCAGGTTTTCTGTGCTTCCTGCTGTAGCCTGAAATGTAAATTGTTATACATGGATAGAAAGGAAGCTAGAGTATGTGTAATCTGCCACTCAGTGCTAATGAATGGTAAGTATTAAAACAGGTTGAATTCACAGTTATTGAGAACAAGAGAATTTCCTGCCTTTCTCTACAAGTTGTTTAGCTTCTGAAATGTCATAACTTTAATTGAAAATATTGAGCTAAATTTCCATGTTTTAAAAATATTTTAGCATTTCAGAATTCCTGTGCCTAATGTAATGAATGAATGCTAAAGTCAGGTAAGTTTTGCAGAAAGAATGGAAGTTCTTGTGGAAATCTGGTGCTATATGGCTGTTAATGTTCTGTGAAATGATTGGAGTGGGATGGGCGTAGGGGACTCTTGACCACTTAGATGATGAAATATTAAAATTGAACTGAGGTTTTCCTTTCAAGGGAAGCTATCTCTTTCTAGGAAATACCTTAATAACTTAGAATATATTCTTATTAACATCTTGTTTCATTCACCTTGTTAAAAATGAACATTTTAGCATCTGGGATCAAATAGAAAATTGCATTTCTCTATTATCTCCTTAATACTACTTAGATTTGTTATAAGGATAATGATTTTGAATTTAGTTATATGGTAAATATATATATATATATATCTATCTATCTATCTATCTATCTATCTATCTATCTATCTATCCATCCATCCAGGAGAAGATAAATATAGCTTATCCAGTGTTCCTCTGTTGCAGGATTGGAAATGAACCCAAGGCATTTTAGTTAAACAAGCAAAAGCCACCAGAGTATTCTCTTAAAGAGATATATAATTGATTAGGCTGTAGTATTTTCCTCTTTGAGTGCATCTTTGTACAGTTGTCAAAACAATTACTAATAGACATAAAATGTCGAACTTGGATACCACTGCTGCCTGTACCAGGGTAGTGTGCCTCCTGGAAGCTGAAACTTACCTGCTCGAGGCCCCTCTTGCTCTGTCTGTCTGTGTTGCTCATAGTGATGTTTCCCTGTTGCTGGCTTATTAACCTATTGCATGTCAGTTAATCTGATCTGTTCTAATCTCCTATGAGCCACCTAATTTCCTCCCATTTCTGAATTCTTATAATTTTGATCAAATATGAACTCATTCTCTTTACTCTTAAAGGTCATTTTTTAGATGGTTATTTCACTCTGTTGCTCAATTGGTAATTTTTATTCCTGCTTTCATTTTCAGACATATATCCACAGTTAAGAGCATGCTGCTTAATTACAGTACCCAATACCACTTTTATTTGATGAGGTCTTTCAACTTGATAGCTTTTTTTTTTTAACTTGGCAAAGCTAAAGATGAAGGAAATGGCAGAGGATTCATATGGACTACTTACATTTTATTAAGCAAAGATGCCCTTAATGGGATCCTAAAATAATTTACTTTTCCTGGTTTTTCCAGTGTCTTTTCTCTCGCATGGCTTAGCCCAGTCTTTTATGGAATATTTAATTTGATGCTTTTCAGTGTTCCCTGTCTCTTTTTCTTTTTCTCTTCCCTTCTTTCTGCCAATGCTTTCAAAGGAACATAGCTGTTGTTTCCAGCTTTGTCCTGCAGTTTGGAGGCAATAAATATTCAGAATCTTATGGATCATTCTTGGACATTGAATGAGATTTTTAAAAAGATGTTCAAAAAATTGGGTGGTGTCTATTCTTGGGCATGTGATATTACCTGAACCTGGAATATAAAATTTAAAAGCTTTCATTTATGTAGCATCTTTCATCCTATTTACTTTAAAGACAGTAGTTGATATGTCAGTATTTAGTTAAATTATAGACTAACAAAATATAGTACTTTAACATATTATGAGCATTTATATTTATTGATGGCACTTACATGATATTGGCACATTTTCATGTTCAAATGGGTCCTATGCTTTTGAGACACACCAAAAATGTGAAATGGTTGTTTTTGCTGGATACTTTTACTCAGGGTGATCATTGCACAAAAGCAGAATCCACAAAAGTGCTGAGATGTATTCTTCTGAGCTTTAGGCTTCAGAATTTTTTAAATGAGATTTTACCTTAACTAAGAGAAGAACCTAAAAGTCTAGAAATGACAAAGAAAATATTATACAATGGAGTCATGTTATTTTAGCCCCTGATTTTTAGTTTTGCTAGAACTTTATAAAATGTATTGAACCTTAAACCTTCATACCCCACCTCCAAATGCCTAAGTACTATCCCAGTTGCAAATCCTTAATAAGTTTGATGTTGTTTCACTAAGGGAATGTGTGGTCTCCTTCACAGAAGTCAGGGGCCTAGTCATTAACTTCAGACTGACCTATCTGTCTGTATTAGAAGTATCATGTAATTCTTATTTCTTGCTTCCAAATAGTTTACTTAACTAAATGGTCTCCTTTATTGACTAAAATTACTTATCTCCTTAATACTATTTCACTAGCCAGCTAGAAGAGAGACATACTGTGAGTGTTAATGAGGAGGAGCTACATTATTTATCCAATATTTGGAGGTCTTGATGTCCATATTTTGCAATCCATTCACATTGATTGTGTCTGTATTTGCTTTAGCTCAAGCCTGGGAGAACATGATGAGTGCCTCAAGCCAGAGCCCTAACCCTAACAATCCTGCTGAATACTGTTCTACTATCCCTCCCTTGCAGCAAGCTCAGGCCTCAGGAGCCCTGAGCTCTCCACCTCCCACTGTGATGGTACCTGTGGGAGTTTTAAAGCACCCTGGAGCAGAAGGTAGGGGATCATGTGCTGTTCTCTCTTTTTCCTCACCAAGTTCCTCTGAAAAGGTGCTGATGTGATTTTACAGCACAAGTCTTTAAAACACTACAGATAAGTCCCTTTGGATAGTTATTAAAGTGGAAGAACAAGGTGAGAAATGTGTTGAGACTATTTCCGGGCAAGTAAAGAATAATGTGTTGCCTGATATTTTGGAGGCATCTCTAAAAATATGCCAGTGTTCTCTGTAATTTTAGAATGGAGCAATTTCACTGCTTATATTTGAAAAGAGATGCAGATTTTGAAGTCTGCCTGTAAAATCCTAACTTCATGCCTACTTTAATGTTCTTTTATAGGAGTTCACTAAGTGATGAAAATGAGAGTTCTTCCTTCTGACCAGCCCATTGCTTTTTGACACATACAGAGCCATTTTCTCTCCATTTTTAATCTATTCATATAAAAAGATGGAAATATTGTGTTAGGTACATAGATCTTTATAAAATTCAGAACTTCAATTCTGATTATATCATATGGTAGGTAGGAAATTATAGGCTCAACTTATTTTAATTATATCTCTATGACTATGATATTGTCAGATGAAAGGCAATTTGTACGTTCAGGGGATTATCAGTAGTAAAAGTAATAGTTACATATTTCCTTAAAATGATCTTGTTAGGAAGTTTCCCTTGATAATTAAAATCAATCTTCTTGCATTAATTTTATGTCTTTTTGTATAGTAGTATTCCCTTCCCCTTGCTTAATGCCCTTCTCCCCTTTTGAAGATCAAAGTCTTCTATTGACATTATCATACTCTTCCCCATTTTCCCCTTTCTTCAGATTATCCCTTAATGATATTCTGTATTTTTATGAGTTCAGGTTTTCTTTCTTAAAATCTTTATTCTCTTTACTTCATTTGTCATTTTTGTTGTTCTTCCCTAATCTCTCTTTGTTTTGGCTCTTTGAATTGATTTCCAAAACTGGATTTAAAAATATTATTTCATCAGATTCAGTTTTCCAGCTTTCTCCTGTCCTTTTACTAAAATGCCAACTACTTTTTCACTGCCAGATAAGTCTTTTTCTCCTTCAGTTACACTTTAGCCAAAGTTCTGGTCAGTTTGCTTCCCGATTCTTACATGTCTGAGCCAATTCTTCCTTTTTAATTAATAAGTCTTCAAGATTCTTCAGGGCGTCTTTTGCTCTTTAAAAATACCATAGCACTTTTCCAGATATTTAATTCCTACGGAACCTCATATTTTTAGGAGATGTGGATGTCTACTGCTAGATATTTTTCCCCCTACTATTTATTTCCTAGGTACTTAAAACACTTTCTTTAGTTTCTCTTTTAGTGTCATGGGACAGAGTATATGATATCATCATAGGTGTATTTAAGAATTCTTCATATTTTAAGCCAAAGTGTTTTAAATCTTTGCATATAAGTTATAGAAGTAATATATACTTAAATGTGTATTTTATTAATTTATAAACACTTTTACACACAGTTACAGTTCTGATATTTCTAATTATAAGATGCTAAATAGTGATTTTTATTTTTTTTTACATCTGGAATTGGTGACCTTCTCTTCTTTGATGTTAGAAACCCTACCGATGTCACATTGATGCCTCTTTTATTTTTCTGGTTCCTTAAGTGGCTCAGCCCAGAGAGCAGAGGCGAGTTTGGTTTGCTGATGGGATCTTGCCTAATGGAGAAGTTGCTGATGCAGCTAAATTAACAATGAATGGAACTTCCTCTGCAGGAACCCTGGCTGTGTCACATGACCCAATCAAGCCAGTAACTACCAGTCCTCTACCATCAGAGGTAAGAAAACAAAATGGTAACTAAAAGTGAGTGCTTACTTTCCTTAGCATGTGCTGCCTCGGTCTTGCTTGTTTCTAAGTTGGGTGACCTTTCTGTGGAACCCTATAAGTTTGGATACAGTTTACTAGTAGTGCATGTGTGTGTTTTATAGGGGTACAGTATATGTGGCAAAATCAGTTCTTATTCTATATTTGCAAGTTTTTTCAGGAGAAAGATTCTTATGAAGGTTGTTCTCAGGTGAGCTCAGGCTACTGCTGTAGCTAGAAGTTGTGCTAGAAGGAATCCTGGCTCTTTGATACATTGGTTTTTAACCAGTTAACTGCCACGATATTTTGAATTTATTTAAAAAAGGTCCGCCACTTGTGTCTATAGATGCTTATGGCAGTTAACTGTTAAACTATGTTCCCCGGGTTCTGTGGTAGCCTCTCTGGAGTACAATGGTGAGGGAGAGCCAAGCAATACGAAGGAAGCTGCAGGAAGATATTTCTTCCTCTCAACCCCACTATCTCCACTTTTTTCTTTTCTCCCTGTTGTGTTTCCCTGGAAGATGCTTAAAAAGGGTCCCAAAGCTTAAAAATTAATTGAAAACCACTGACTTAATGGTTGGAAGACTCATTATTTACCTAAGGAAACTAGCTTATATTGTGTTGTCACCTCCACTGTGTCTCTATAGGATAGTCTAGTCACAATTTTGGGGCTAATGGAATTCTCTTTCCTTGGGACCTAATTTTCAGAAAGGGACAAATATTAGCTACTTTTTCTGGACTCAGTGAGAAAACAAGAGTTATCTCGGGTCAAAATGAGCAAGTATACTTTTATATAGTGGTAGCCTTTCTATTGCTCATTGCCTCCTTGAATTTGGTCATCAAAGCTATAATAAGGCTTATGTTAATTCCACCTAAGTATATGTGTCCATTTAAAAAAAATAAAATAAGAGGATCAAATTTAGATAAAGTTTTTATTCTTGAAGTTTTCATAGAGTTGTTAGTTACTATTTATATTTATGATCAGTGATTTTTTCAGGGATTTACATGATTTATGGATTTTATTTTAGCTGAAATTGCATGTTATTAATATTAGATTTATTGACATAGAGAGCTAAATTTCCTGTTTGGTGAAGGAACATTAAACCAGGCCATATCTGTCTTCAAATATTTCTAAGTCCCCCCTCCCCACCCCCCCCAAGGCTTCAAAGGGCAACAGCCAGAACTATCTTATTCTTCCCTGAATCTTCATAGTCACTTTGTCAAGAAGGTGCCTTCTTTTTCCTTCACTTGTTTGTTTGAAAAATTTTCAAACTCACAGAAAAGTTGCAAGAATAGTACAGTGAATAATCATATACTCTTCACTTATATTTACCAATTGTTCACACTTTGCCATATTTGCTTTACCCCTACACACACACACACACACACACACACACACACACACACACACACACACACAGTTATTTTTTTGATGAGCCATTTGAGGATTAGTTGTACTTTATTGCTTAAGAACAAGCTATTTTCGCCGAACCGGTTTGGCTCAGTGGATAGAGCGTTGGCCTGCGGACTCAAGGGTCCCAGGTTCGATTCCGGTCAAGGGCATGTACCTTGGTTGCGGGCACATCCCCAGTGGGGGGCGTGCAGGAGGCAGCTGATCGATCTCTCTCATTGATGTTTCTAACTCTCTGTCCCTCTTCCTTCTTCTCTGTAAAAAATCGATAAAATATATATTAAAAAAAAAAGAACAAGCTATTTTCTTTCATAAGCACAATACAATTATATGAGAAAGAAATTTCACATATAATTCTGTTATCTAATATATAGTCCATATTCAGATTTGCTCAATTGTTCCAATAATGTTCTTTATAGATTTCATTTATACACATGTGCACACATATAAAATTTTTGTTATTAAAAAAAATTAGGATCCCATCAAGGATCACAGTTGCATTTAGTTGTTGTGTTTCTTTGGTTTTCTTTACTTTAGAACAGTTATACCACTTTTTAAATTTTGCTTTTCATTTTACTGTGTTTAAGTAGACCACTGCAGTTCAAACCAGTGTTGTTCAATGGTCAAGTATATTTTCAATCCATGGTTGGGAATCCAAATATGTGGAGGACTGACTTAAGTTATATGCAGATTTTTGGCTGTGCAGGTTGTGGATGCCCCTAACCTCTGCATTGTTCAAGGTCAACCATATTAATATTTTTGGAATATCTAGGCCATGTTTTGCATAAAGTCCTTAATTTGTATTTGTCTGATTTTTTCCCCCTCATGATTAATTTCAGATTAAACATTTTTGGCAATAATAATAATACCACCTAAGTGACGATCATTTCTTAGTGGGACACATAAAGAAATAATCAGTTTGATAGTTGGTTAAATTGATATCTCCTGTGTTTCACCACTGCAAAAGCAGCTATTCTTCTTTGCAGTTAATAAGTAATGTGAGGGTTGATACTTTGAGATTGTGAATGTCCTATTCCCCCAGCAATCTTTCCGCAAGTGATTTCACTGTCCTCTGACAATTCTTGCCTGAATCAATTATATCTATGATGTTTATGCAATTATGACTTTGTTTTCTATTAAAAATTTTTACATCTTTTAAATTGTATGATTGGTTCTTAAAACATAGGTTTTTTGTTGTTGTTGCTAATAGTTTTTTGGTGGAATCTTTATTTTCTCTATATAGAATCATGTCATTTGTAAATAATTATAGTTTTATTTCTTACTTTCTAAGTTGGATGCCTTTTATTATTTTTTTTTCTTGTCTAATTGCTCTGGTTAACATAAATTTTTTTTAATGAATGAGGAAGCTCTAGTGGATAAATGTTATAGGGACGCAAGGTGTAGCTCAGTTTAAGAGAAACTGAACCAAGTTAGTTATTTTATTTCTGTGCTCTCACATTGGTCAACATTCTACTATAATATTTATCTGGTAAAATGAGGGAAAACAAATTCTCTAAGGCCAGACTGGAATATAGTTTTCTCATCTTTATGGCCTGTAGAGTACCTGGCAGTTAATAGGTGCTCAGTAAATTAAATAAATGCCTTTTCACAGATGGTATTTAAGTAGAGGCCAAATGATCACTTTTTATGACATTAAAAGGTGAATTAATGCATCATTAAGTAGCAAGTTAGAATATATTGCTTTATTTTCTGTACTATGCCTTGAAATCAGTCATAATGGTTTCCCACTAAATTATAGATAGTATTGCCATATTTTTAAAAATATAAATTTAATAATTTCAGAGAGGAAGGGAGATAGAGAGAGAGATAGAAACATCAGTGATCAGAGAATCATCGACTGGCTGCCTCCTGCACGCCCTCCACTGGGGATCAAGCCCGCAACCTGGGCATGTGCCATGACCGGGAATTGAACCATGTGCCATGCTGCCATGTGCCATGCTGAGCCATGCTGGTTGGGTGATATTGACATATTTTTAAAAGTAATTTAAATCTTTACTAAAGTTTAAAATATATATAGCAAAGTGCTTTAGGAGAATTAATCTTTGGGAAACAACTTGATGAGCATATACATACAGGGTATCCCCCCAAAAATGTATACACACTTTAACAGCTGATAGTTGTTAAATAAAAATGAAATGTATTTTAATAAACACTGCCTTTATAATTATTCAAAGTGTGTATATACATTTTTGGGGACACCCTATATCTATAATAATAAAAGCGTAATATACTATTAGACCGGATGTCCTTCCAGACGAAGCTGGGGCTATAAGGGAAGCCCAGGTCCCGGGTGCCTGCCAGCAGCCAGGGGGAAGCCCGGGGGCCCGGGTCCTGGGTGCTAGAGGGAAGCTGGTGCCGGCAGCTGGGGGAAGGAAGGCCTATGTGGGCCTCTAGTATACATATAAACACATACACACACACACACACACACACACACACACACACATACACACGCATACACACACACACACCCTGTTACCACCACTCAGGTGAAGATATAAAACATTTTCATCATTTGCCCTAGCTGGTTTGGCTCAGTGGATAGAGCATTGGACTATGAACTAAAGGGTCCCAGGTTCAATTCCAGCCAAGGACACATGCCTGGGTTGCGGGCTTGATCCCCCCCAGTAGGGGGTGGGCAGGAGGCAGCCAGTCAAAGAGTCTCTCTCATCATTGATGTTTCTATCTCTCTCCCTTCCTCTCTGAAATCAATAAAAATATTAAAAAACAAAACAAAAACATTTTCATCACTCTAGAAGGTTCCCTCATACCCTTCTTTTGTCAGTACCTCTTTATATTAAATTTCTTGTACATTTTTTCCCCGGAGAAAAGATGTATCATTATTCTGACTTGTATCACTATGGATTGGTTTGACCTGTCTTGAATTTCATGTAAATGGAAACATATAGTATATAATGTTTTGTGTGGGGTTAAATTGGCTTATTAAACTCAAACTATTTTTTGTACAATTTATCCATGTTGTATGCATCAGAAGTTAATTTTTTGTTGTTGTTGAGTAGTAGTCCATCAATATGGATATATCACAATTTATCTATTTTCTTTTTAATGGACATTTGGATTATTTCCAGCCTTTGGTTATTGTGCATTGAATAAAAGCTGCTATAAACATTCTTCTCCATCTTTTAAAAAAACAGTTTTAAAATGCTTTTTTAAACCTTATTTTTCTTTTTTTATATTTCTTTTTATTGATTTCAGAGAAGAAGGGAGAAGGAGAGAGAGCTAGAAACATCAATGATGAGAGAGAATCATTGATCGACTGCCTTCTGCACATCCCCTACTGGGGATTGAGCCCGCAACCCAGGCCTATGCCCTTGGCCAGAATCGAACCTGGGACCCCTCTGATGTTCTATCCACTGAGCCAAACCGGCTAGGGCTATTTTTCTTTCTTAAATGAAGGAGAATATGGAGAGGAGAGCATCATTTTAATAGATCTTTGAGTGTGGTCTATTAAGTCGTTAATTGTGGATTTAATCCCAGTCAAAATGTTTTGCAACATTATATTTTATTAAATATATCTAACACGATCATATTAATGCAAAGAAAAATGAAGTTTTATTTCATGGTATAGTAAATGAAAATGATGACCTATTTTATTTATTTATTTATTTATATTTATTTATTTTTAAATATATTTTTATTGATTTCAGAGAGGAAAGGAGAGAGGTAGAGAGATAGAAACGTCATTGATGAGAGAGAATCATTGATTGGCTGCCTCCTGCACGTCCCCCACTGTGGAGGATCGAGCCCGCAACCTAGGCATGTGCCTCCAGCCGGAATCGAACCTGGGACCCTTTAGTCTGCAGGCCAACGCTCTAACCACTGAGGCAAAGGGGCCAGGGCAATGATGACCTATTTTAATCTCTCTATGTTATCAAAGTTAATTTTTTTTATTGTGGTAAAATATATATAATATAAAATTTACCATCTTAACCATTTTTAAGTGCATAACCCATGGCATTAAGTACTTTCTTATTGTACAGCCATCACCATTATTTTCAAAGATATTTTGAAAAAGCAGTATAAATGAGACTTTAATAAACCAAATACATTAAAAGTTCAGAAATTATGAGGTAACATTGAAATTTTGTTTTCACACTGCAAGTTTTAAATATATGTATATATATATTTTATGGCAAAAGAAACTTGGGTAAAGGAAGCTTTGCCTCTTCGAGGCTACATTGCCTCTTCTCTCATTACTATGATTTGATGATGCCAAAGGGAGAGACTGTACAATTGGAAACATTTTCATAGTATAAGCCCAGTGTTTTAGGAAACCATAGGTTAATGAGTATGAAAAAGTATGAATTCCAAATTTTCAATTAAATTCTCATTTATATCCTTGATTATATTTTGCAAAGTCTTAAACATCTTTATAATGCTCACTTTGCTCATTTGCTTTTCCTAGACAGATATTTCTCTGTTCTCTGGGAATATAACTCAGGTTGGAAGTCCTGTTGGGAGTGCAATGAACCTTATTCCTGAAGATGGTCTTCCTCCCATTCTCATCTCTACTGGTGTAAAAGGAGGTTTGTGTACTTACATTTTGCCTTCTAATTAAGGGAAAGAGATAGAATTTGAATGATAACCACCCCTTCTCTAACAAAAAAATCAACTACTCAATACCATGAAATTAATTGTTGCTGTTACTGGTTGTTTTAGAGTGGATATTTATGCTTTTATATGATAATTATTTCATTTATTGGAAGGATATATTTTTAATTTTAGTGTAAATGTAGTTCATTGGCAGTTTTTAAAAATATATGTGTATTTTAAGTATGTTTTTATTGATTTCAGAGAGAGGAAGGTAGAAGGAAAGAGAGGTGGAAACATCAATGATGAGAGAGAATCATTGACAGGCTTCCTTCTGCATTCCCCCTACTGGGGATCAAGCCTGTAACCTGGTATGTGCCCTGATCAGGAATCAAACAGGTGATCTCTTTCTGGTTCATGGTTCGATGTTCAACCACTGAGCCACACCAGCTAGGCTGAAAATAGTTTAAAGCATATAATACTCTGAAGTGTTTCTTGTGGTTCCAGAGTTGGCCCACCTGATACTTCAGTACATTAATTTAACTTTTTGTTTTGAAGTATAATATACATTAAGAAATCTATAATAATAAAAGCATAATATGCTAATTAGACCGGACATCCGAACGACCTTCCGGACATCATTCTGGACATCCTTCTGGATGAAGCCGTGATGGCAGGGGCCAAGGTAGAGGCGGTTAGGGGCGATCAGGCAGGCAGGCAAGTGGTTAGGGGTGATCAAGCAGGCAGGCGAGCAGTTAAGGGCATCAGGCAGGCAGGCAGAGGCAGTTAGGGGTGATCAGGCAGGGAGGCAGGTGAGCGGTTAGGAGCCAACGGTCCTGGATTGCCGGCAGTAGGACATCCCCCTAGGGGTCCTGGATTGCAAGAGGGTGCAGGCCGGGCTGAGGGGGAACCTCCCGCCCCCTGCACGAATTTTTGCACTGGGCCTCTAGTGTACATATAGTAAGTGGAGAATACTTAAATGGCAATTTTATTGGTAAAAATATTTTTAGTGAGTTCTGATAAGAAGTAAAATTATTATCCAATTTAAAGAATGCTTGTCTTTGCATGAACAAACTGACGAATTTCAGAGGGAAGGTGGGGTGGAGGGGTGGGTAGGAAGTGCTTAACCAGGGAATCTATGTGCATATTATGGACACAGACAATAGAGTAGTGAAGGCCTGGGAGGGGCGGGTGCAGGGTGGAAGGGGTTAATGGGAACAAACAAACAAATGGGACATCTATAATACTTTAAACAATTTTTAAAAATGCTTATCTTTTTGTGAAAGTTTCTTGTTGACATATCCAGATCAGCATTCAATTAGTACAGTTTCAAAAGATGTTTTATCAATAATTTCTCCTCAATTTTTTCCTATTCTTTTACCTGGTCTCCTTGCCTTCAGTCTTTCTGTCCTTTATCTTCCACATTTAGCCTGTTTTTAAACAAAGACATTATCATATATTGCTTTTGCTTAGAAACAGTCAATGGGATTTTTAATCCCTTCAGTATAAATTGCCTACTTTAGCATACAGTGTTCCTTATAACCTTATCTCAACTTATCTTTCTAACTTTATTTCCAGCTACTGCCTCATGCATTCCACAGTTCATGTGCATGCTACAGTTTATTTACTGTCTTGAATATTCTCTTTTCATACTTTCATGCCTTTTCTTCTGCTGTGGAAGAGTAGGAAGAGAATGGACTTCAGAGCTGGACAAATCTGAGCTTTGCTCTCAGTACTAATCCATTGTAGCTGTGTGATCCAGTGGGCAAATCATATATCCTCTCTGAGTGTTTTTCCTACTCTTTAAAAAAAAAAAACCTAGTAATTACACCACCTTAATTTAAGAGTCATGACTATTAAGTCAGATTTCATACCGGAAAGTACTGAGCAAAAAAAGTGGTACAAAGGAGGCATGTAATTGATATTATGCTTTCCTTGCCTAGAATACCCTTCTATAACCTAGAATCCTTGAAAAATTCCTCAACCTTTCAAAATCCAGATTAGTGGAAAACTCTCCTCTGGATCCTTACCTAGGCTGTCTCTGTAGTAGTGTTTTGGATCCTTACTGTTTTAGTAGGAATTCTTGTAGACTGTTACTGCATTCTTATTGTAAAGTAGATATTTTATAGGTCTGATTCTTTCACTTAGAAGATGAATTCCTTCAGACTTAATTTATGTTTGTGTCTTTTTATTTTAAATATATTTTTATTAATTTCAGAGAAGAAGGGAGAGGGAGAGAGAGATAGAAACATCAATGATGAGAGAGAATCATTGATTGGCTGCCTCCTGCACGCCCCACACGGGGGACTGAGCCCATAACCCGGGCATGTGCCCTGACCAGGAATCGAACCGTGACCTCCTGGTTCATAGGTTGATTCTCAACCACTGAGCCATGCTGGCCAGGCATGTTTGTGTCTTTTGCTGCTAGCATGGTGCTGTGCCTATAGTAGGCTCTCAGCAGTGTTGACTGAATGTATTGTACTAGCAGATCAACTGTGTTCTGATAGTTCAACAGTGAACTTTCACATAAAGTTAAGCATTCTTTTGTTTTGTATAATGCCTATGTTTCTTTACCAGGCAGGAACCCCTAAAAATATTCTTTTGTTAGTAAAATTACTACGTAGTTGACAAATTTTTGCTATTTTCATAAATCTTAGATTAATAAGAAATTGTATTGGTCTACTCTGTTGTTAAGATAAATAAGATTGCATTTTCATTAAAATGCACGTCCATTAACTCTAATTGTCAAAACCTCTCCTACTTGAAACTGGTTATTTCATATTTGCTCACTTAAACCACATTACTCTTTCTCTTCACCACAATTTTGCAATGTTATATTCCAGTGAAATAACTTCATAAATTTTTTTCTTTCTTTTAAGTCGCTTAGTATTTCTCTTTCTAATAAATATTTTCATTGATAGGGTAGACATTTCCCATACATCCAAAAACTAGTTTTTTGGTTTCTATTAGTCATTGGGAAATGGTGTTATTTTGTTCTACCTGGCTGTCCCTTAATGATGCATTTTATGTGCAATTTTCATGTTTTCAGTTTCTTTCCACTATCTTTATATTCTACAGTGGTTATTACCCATGATTTTGACTTCAAACTGAGATGGCTACCATCATTCAAAATGGGGTGGCTGAATATGACATAGTACTGTGCTTATAGGGGTTAAATGGGAAGAGTTCTGTTCAGAGCCTCAAGTATTAACTTGTTCATGTTCAGAATGTGATGTGTGATTTACTGGTGATTTTGGTGATGTATGTACTGAACTCTTGATTTTTACATAAATGTATTCCTTCATGAAACCAATCACTTAAGATACTTTTGGTTTATTTTCTAGGTGCATTTTTTATTTTATTTTTTATTTATTTATTTTTTAAAATATTTTATTGATTTTTTACAGAGAGGAAGGGAGAGAGATAGAGAGTTAGAAACATCGATGAGAGAGAACATCGATCAGCTGCCTCCTGCACACCCCGTACTGGGGATGTGCCCGCAACCCAGGTACATGCCCTTGACCGGAATCGAACCCGGGACCCCTCAGTCCGCAGGCCGACGCTCTATCCACTGAGCCAAACCGGTTTCGGCAACTAGGTGCATTTTTTAAAGTTTAATTTTTTAATGGTAAAAAATCTCAAACTACACTAAAGGACATTGAGTAAAAAGTAGGATTCTCTTCTACCTCAACCGCTAGGCATCCTTTCCAAAAGTAACTAGTATGTTAACACTTTCTTATACATCATGGATTCTTTAAAATGTTGCTCTTAGAACATGTAATATGTGAAATTCTTATTATGATTGTTGGAGAATTTTTGTTAAATAAAAGAGTTGTTTTTAGATTTGGCACAAATCATTTTGTGGAGCAATCTCTACATAGGATAACCATGTTGTCCTCCAAATTGGACTGGGTCACTTTTGAAAGTGAAAGGGGGCACTGTTAATGATACTGAGATAGCAGGCACAAACCTCTATTCACTCTGCCTATCAACCCAATGCTCTCCCTTTCCTTTGCATAATCAGCCTGTTCCTCCATCAGATTTCTTTCTGTGTTTGTCCCGTTAGCCAGTCTCTTACATTGTTTTTTCCCTTTACAGACTATGCTGTGGAAGAGAAACCATCACAGATTTCAGTGATGCAACAGTTGGAGGATGGTGGCCCTGACCCACTTGTATTTGTTTTAAATGCGAATTTGTTGTCGATGGTTAAAATTGTAAATTGTAAGTTAGAAATTTGTTTTTCAAAATAAAAAGTGAGATACTTTACTGACTCATAGATAATACATAAAGCTTTCAAATTTATTACAAATATTTTTATATAGAGCCACATCTTATTGACCACTGGGTACTGAAGAAGTTGGTTTGTATAAAGTAATATATCCCAGAAGACAATTATGGGACTAACAGAAATTCTTGCTTTTAGTCATAGGAATGAGATAGGTGAATTCTCTATGAAGGAAAGCCAAAGAAAACTTGAACTGATTTGAGTTAGGTTCTTCCTGAAATGAGTATGTTATGTCACAACTTGCCACCAGGATAACCAGTGGTGGATATATTATCCAGGAGGGTAAAAAAAATTATATGCCAGATTTAAATCTCAGAAATCTTAACAATGGTGCAAAACTTTGTTTGGGAGAAGTATTATTTAACTAACACGTAGTGAAGCTTCAGTACATCTGAAGATTCAGAAGAAACTTCTAAATTCTTAGTGCCTTGTTGGGCATCAGAATGAGAGAGAAGACAGTAACTTAAAATCTTGATTCTAAGATGGTATTGGAAAATAGAGAACACATTTATCTTGGATGAATATTAAAAGGCACAGTTTTGGAGAGAGGAAGGAAGCACTGGAGAACAGTCCTCTAGTTCCCACTGTGAGCTTGTTCTAAGTTGAACTTGGAAACCAGAAACAGCTATTTCCTTAGAGGTTCTACATTGATGAAATGCAGTTTTCTGTTTACTTGCTAGACATACCCTTGCATGTTTGGCCAGTTATTAATTAAATGCTCATGATCTTTCCTTGTAGGATCAATTTTAAAATAATTTGCTCATTGGGGTGGTGAATACACAAAACAATATACAGTGATGTATTATAGAATTGTACCCCTGAAACCTATATAATTTTATTAACCAATTGTCACCCCAATAAATTAAATTTAAAAAATAAAATAACTTGGTCAAAATTTCAATTTGTCATATCTAGTTTATAAATTGCACTTAGAAAATATCTAACCTAGAATTCTTTTTTGTTAATCCTCACTCAAGGATATTTTTCCATTGATTTTTAGAGACAGTGGAAGGGAGGGGAAGAGACATAGAGAAAAATAGATGTGAGAGAGACACATCGATTGGTTGCCTCCTGCACACGCACCAACCTGCTGGGGATTGAGTCTGTGTGCCTTGACCAGAATTGAACCTGGGACCCTTCAGTCCTCGGGCCAACGGTCTATCCATTGAGCCAAATCAGCTAAGGCTAACCTAGAATTCCTTTTATATATATTTTTTTTATTGATTTCAGAGAGAACGGGAGAGGGAGAGAGATAGAAACATCAATGATGAGAATCCTTGATTGGCTGCCTCCTGCACGCCCTCTACTGAGGATTGAGCTTGCAACCTGGGCATATGCCCTTGACTGAAATCGAACCTGGGACCCTTCAGTCCCAGGCTGATGCTCTATCTACTAAGGCAAACCAGCTCACCATCTGTTTAGGTATATAAAGTAACAATTGCCAAAGTGAAAGAAGGGATCTTTTGTTAGTTTGATTTACATTGTGGTATTTATAATTTTATTAGAATCCTTTTTCAATTCCTTTGGGGATCCCACCATGTTGGAGTACAAATGATAAAAGTGCCAAAGACTGAACATTATTTTTAACTACATTTTTAAGTATATATTGCTTATGCTATTAGGACTCTACAGAGCCTTATAGTGAAGAAGTGGAAGTAAGTAGTCCAGAAAAGCCATCTTTTTCATCACTTTTTACTGCATGAAGCCAAGTAAAGTCATGTTGTTGATGATCTAGGATTTTCTTGCAGAAAGGTCTATAATTAGAATAGCTAGAATCTTTTAGTCATAGATTAATGTACACATAAAAAATGTTTTTTAGGCCACAACCTGAATTCAAAGCTGTAATATTGGCTTTTATTGTTGTTGTTTTAGGCCTTACATAAGTAATTCCTATGTTGAAGTGTGTGTTGTTGTTTTTTAAATAAAGATGGGGAAATAGATTTTTGATCATTATAGCTAAGGATGTGTAGATTGATTGTATTTATTTTTAAAGGAACATTGTTTCTTTTGATAATTACACTATTTTAATAATAGCAGTTAAAAGTTTTCAGTGTGTCTTTTTTCACTATTACTTCTTTTACTCCCCTTCCAATTGTTTTTCTAAGAGTTTGCCTAGAGCCAGAGGCATTGGTATATTTTATTTTCTACAGTAGTTCTTTGGCTCAATGCAGTACAAATCGCAGGTTGAATTATACAGACAGTATGATCTATTTCAGGGGTCCTCAAACTATGGCCCGCGGGCCACATGCAAATACAAATATTGTATATGTTCCCGTTTTGTTTTTTTACTTCAAAATAAGATATGTGCAGTGTGCATAGGAATTTGTTCATAGTTTTTTTTAAACTATAGTCCGGCCCTCCAACGGTCTGAGGGACAGTGAACTGGCCCCCTGTTTAAAAAGTTTGAGGACCCCTGATCTATTTTATTCTTTGCTGTATTATAACAGATTTTTGTGCATTTTTCAAAGGTTAAGAATTGAGAGAGATGTCTTTGTTATATTTTTATTCCATCTGTAGATGTGAACAGGAAGTGCTGGTGTTTCACAACCAAGGGAATGCATGCAGTGGGTCAGTCCGAGATCGTCATTCTTCTTCAATGTCTGCCTGATGAAAAGTGTCTGCCGAAGGATATCTTTAACCATTTTGTACAGCTTTATCGTGATGCTCTGGCAGGTGGGAATCCTTATGATTTAATATGCACCCTTTATAGGTGATAAAACTTTTAGACACAGATGCAAAATAATTGTGTTAAATTTGGAAGCCTGGCATTGGACGTTGATATTAGTGGCAAGTTAGAACATGCTTTGGTCTGAGGAATTGTAAATTTTAGTACTTTACCTGGTGTGTTTGTTATTTTACAAAGGCTAGAATCAAAAGTTGTAAGAGAATCCATTGAGCTTGATGTGAGAATATTTTTCTTCGAGTAGCTTACGGATCATGATAATGGTACCCAATAGAAGAAAGCATAATCATAGCTTATTACTTGTTTCTTCAGTTAATATTTATATATTCATAATGTAAAAGTACTCTACATTTAATTTTCAGGTTTCAAGAATCAAGCATGGATATCTTTATTATGGTTTCAAAATAAATTATAAAAATTATTTACTGTAACAATCTAAAAGTAAGTGCATAGCTATTAGAAACTGGAGAAGTAATCATATAGTAGTCATATTTTTAATTTTTGAGGAACCTCCATACTATTTTTCATAGTGACTACACCAATTTACATTCCCACGTACAGTGCATAAGGGTTCCTTTTTCCACATTTTCATCAATATTTGGTATTTTAAAATTGATTTTTTTAAAAAGCTGTTGTAGGAATTCAAGAAATTATCAGGGTTTAAGTTTAGTAATGACAATGGGAATAAAGAATGTTGAGGAGATATAAATGACAGTGATGCTTTAGTTCAATAGGATTAGTTAACTAATTGGATGTGAGGGGTGAGAGGGAACAAGTGGAAAGTTGACTTCAGATTTCTGGCTTGGGCACCTGAGTGGATGTTGTTCTTATTCATTAAGATAGTAAATAGAAGAACAAATATGGCAGCTGAAGTCTTTGTTCATTGCGTTGAATTTGAAATAATGACAACAGATGATAAGTAAATTGAAATGATCTCAGGAGGTAGATCTGGGAGACCCAGTGTTTATGTGAAAGTTGAAACTACGGTTGTGAATAAGATGGGCCAGTGTGAAGAGACTAGAGCTGTGAATGGAATTCTGAGAAATACCTACAAGGAAAGGCATGAATCATCATATGAGTCATTAAAATATATGTTTAGCATATATAGTTACTTATTTTTAAAAAGTATCCTTATATATCAGTAGAGTCCATTATTATATCGAAATGCAAAAAGTCTGCAACAAAAAATTACTTGGAACTGATAGTAAGATAATGGTGATAGCCTAACGTCTGCCTATAATACATCTAAGCCATCTTAAATACATGTATATTGGGTGAGGGCATGTACATATATACCTAAGTAAATAACATTTCAACAGCATAAACAAATGAGCTATAAAAGTCTCTCCTTGAATAGGAATCATTTCACAGCTCAGAAATACGGGCCTAGAAAAGTATCTTCGATTATCTAGTACAGCTCTAATGAACCTGGAGGTGTTGATGGCTTGTCTAAATCACAGGCCTAGTTGGTGGCAGAATTAGGTCTAAAGCTCCCTGACCAGTGTTCTTTAGTTTATGTCAGTATAGCATAAAACTGTACTGTTAATAGTACAGCAGTTTTTAAAAAAAACAGATATGCAAAATATCTGTGATATGCATGTTTTACTATGAATCCTGTTTTTAGATAATGAAGGTAGCAACTTGCTATATTATTTCGCTATGATTTTTTTAATAGGTGGAAACATATTTTAAGTGTTCTAAAATGACCCCAATTCATTATTTTTCTCCTTTGTGTAGCATAGTGAATGGAATTGGCAAATTGTATCTTAAATTTCCCCTGAGTATGACAGCTTTGAATACTCTACCACTTGCTTAGTGGTTCCTCTACCACAAATCACTAATAAAACCTTAAAAACCCTTGAATGAACTTTATAATTTAATCTGAAATTTTCATCTAAACTACAAGTATTGCCCTGACCAGTTTGGCTCAGTGGATAGAGCGTCGGCCTGCAGACTGAAGGGTCCAAGGTTCGATTCCGGTCAAGGGCATGTACCTTGGATGTGGGCACATCCCCAGTAGGAGGTGTGCAGGAGGCAGCTGATCAATGTTTCTCTCTCATCAATGTTTCTAACTCTCTATCCCCTCTCCCTTCCTCTCTGTAAACTACAAGTATTTAATAATACATGTATGTATATATGTTTCTTATTTAGTATACATATATTTGTCATATATAGTTGCTTATGCTTTCCACAGTGAGGGGGAAAATTATATTTTGTGAGAAATAACATTTGAGAGTTTCAGGATGCCTTCTGATTATCATAATGCCTTGGAAGATTTTAAATTGTATATAGTATTTTTGAAGCAAGTCACTTTTTTACCTGTAAAACAAAAGGTTTCCTAACTAATGTGTTTCCAGGGAAAGAGGAACCTCACTGGTGTTTTCACCATCATCAATGATTTTCTTGTATTGTTTTACCAGTTAAAGAATATTATCTTACTAGAGGCCTGATGCACGAAATTTGTGCAAGAGTAGGCCTTCCTTCCCCCGGCTGCCGGCACCGGCTTCCCTCTGGCACCTGGGACCAGGGCTTCCCTCCGCCCGGCTTTGTCCGGAAGGACGTCCCGTCTAATTAGTATATTACCCTTTTATTATTATATATGAAACAGGTTTTTATTTTATTTTTCCAGCTAATTTTGAACCTTTTTGATAAATTACATTTATTTTATCTTTCTGTGAACAGAGGAGCCAAAGTATTGATGCTTTGCAGAGTAATTTTTCAACTGATGAGAAAGTAATACGGAATTATTTATGAAGACATGATTTAAGATTAATCATTAATATTTATTGAGCACTTGCTACATGATAGGCAATGTATTCATTGCTTTAAGTGCACTATTTCACTTCTTAACTGTAAAGTTTATACTGTTCCTGTTCCCATTGTACATATGAGGAAACTAAAAGGCACTGAGGGCATAATAACTTGCCCACAATCACACACATAGCTGGTAAGTGTTTGAATTCAGCTGTGTTTTCTCTAAATCTCATTTTTTGAATCATAAAACGCAATAAACTGCCTCTTGAGCTTTTTGAAGTTACATGGTAAATCTCACAGATGCTCTGAACTGAGGAAATGATCTTTTATGAAGTACTCATGCTTAACTATAGTGAATTGTACTACAGAGAACTCCAAAGGACTAAATTCTTTTGATGACTTGAGCTTTTTTAAGTTATATTAATGCCTAAAATATTAATATTTCTTGAAGTAAGTGAACTATTTGCTTGGAAATTGTTCCATTTGAGTTGATGTAAGGATTGATAAATATGCTTTGAAACAAAGGAAGCTGTTGTCATAGATATTTAAGTTGTATTTAAATTGAATTTAAAGATGGTTATTTGTGAGCACTTTGAAAAACAAAATTTTAGTTCCAAATTTAAGATAGAAAATTCCAAATTATATATATTTTAAAGAAATTGTGGTATATCAAAAGATCAGGAGATTGAAAGATCTGCTTTTTAGATCTTATTTTGCCACTTATTTACCCAGTGTCTTTGAGAGTCACCTCACCTCTACCCATAAGCTTCAATTTGTTCATCTGTAAAATAAAACCCCCAAATTCAGAGATGGTACTAGCTCTGTTAAGCTAGAGCACTGGTCTGATAATTACCTGAATTGCTTTGTAAACTACTGATTTAAAGCATTTGACATTATTGCCAGATCGTTTATGCTCAGAAGCAAGAGTTGTTGTCTGTTTTAATCACTATATAGATTCTTGAGTGGTCTTGGGGTATGTAGAATTAGTTCAGTGGATTCATTGTATTGAATGTTTCCATTGAGAAATATTCTCTATAAATTAGTATGTAAGAGACTTTATGAATTCAAGAGCCCCAGATTAAGTCTTCAAATGAAAGCTTTTCTTTATCAAATTCTTATGTCCAGTGTGTTATTTTTGCTGATATCTGTGGAATGTTACCCTTTATTTGATGAGGTAGTAAATGACAATGTAAACTAAATCACTCTTTGGATTGATAAAAGTCTACTTAAAATTTTTTTTAAAAGAAAGTAAATGTTTAAAGCTTAAAAGATATTTTTTATAATGGAAAGGGACATACTAAAAATTTTGAGTGTATGGGGGCAGAAAGGTAATCAATATCTGTAGGAAAATAACCAATAATAGATTCCAAAGGAATAATTAATGAATGCCTTGAGTTCCAAGCCAGCATTTTTCACCTCTGAGCTGTATTCACTAGGGCCGTGGTCGGCAAACCGCGGCTCACGAGCCACATGCGGCTCTTTGGCCCCTTGAGTGTGGCTCTTCCACAAAATACCACGTGCAGGCGCGCACGTACAGTGCGATTGAAACTTCATGGCCCATGCGCAGAAGTCGGTATTTTGTGGAAGAGCCGGTATTTTGTGGAAGAGCCACAGTCAAGGGGCCAAAGAGCCACATGTGGCTCACGAGCTGCGGTTTGCCGAGCCGCAGTTTGCCGACCACTGCACTAGGGCATTCTTATGAAACATAAACATGCTGTCATTAGAGCTTTAGAGGAATGCTATTGTGTACTCTCCATTGTGGAGGTGGGGGAGAAATCTTCCATCTCTTCTCTCTCCTATTCCTCCTTCTCCCCATCCTTCCAGATAAAAAGATGAAGATTTATATAAACCTTACTCTAAAACCTTTGATAAAGCAAAGAAAATCCTGCAGTGTTTGGCTGATTATTATATGTATATTTGCATTATAACTAATAGGTATGTTTTGAGACACACTGTATGCCAGGTGCTGATAGGCATTCTACATAGTATAGTCTATCATTTATTCTTCCCAGCAGGTCAGAAGTTTAGTATAATTTATTCCATTTTACACAGATGTTGAGGCTCACAGAAGTTAAGTAACTTGCCCCCAAATCACACATTATAATGAGTGATCGAACTAGTATTCAAACTCATATCTCTGAAACTCCCAAATCTGTGACTTTTTTTCAAAATACCATACCACTTTCTTGATATGGGGATTTAAAAATATGTATATATACTTTTTTCACCCAGTGAGATTGTAAGCTCTGTGAGAGCAGGTACCTAATCTTAACATATTTTCACGACCTTTGAGACAGTAATTGTTATTTTGATTCATATAGTAAAGTTGCACCATCTAACAAGGGAAGCCATCAGTATTTTTGGCTTTACTCTAGACCAGGGGTGGGGAATGTCCAGCCCTCAGGCTGCATAAGGCCTGCGAAATCATTTGGTTTGGCCCTGCCAAGGCAACCACAGGCAGGACTTGAAATTCAATAAATCTAGGAGCTTTTTTCATGGCAACATACATTCATATTAAGTGAATTATATTAAGCCAATTAAGTTATAAATATCTACATACCTCTTGACAGAAAAAAGGTTCCCCACTCCTGATCTAGACAAACTTCTATAGTGATAATACAAGAGATATATATATACACACACACATACACCCACCATGCTCACGGAAGCCCTGATAACATTGGCAAAAAGTTTTTTTATTTAATAAATGCCATTTATTTATTTAAAAACTTTCTAAACATGGCTGTTTCGTGGTGAAAAGTTAGGAATTAGTATTCAGTAGTGTCTGGCCTAGTATTGAGTAACAATGATTACTTTCTATTAATAAATCAACAATATTTTTAGTAATCAATGAACTTTTTTGTTTTAGGGAATGTTGTGGGTAACTTAGGACATTCCTTCTTCAGTCAAAGTTTCCTTGGCAGTAAAGAACATGGTGGATTCTTATATGTGACATCTACTTACCAGTCACTGCAAGACCTTGTACTCCCAACCCCACCTTATTTATTTGGGATTCTCATCCAGAAATGGGAAACTCCTTGGGCGAAAGTGTTTCCCATTCGACTAATGTTGAGACTTGGAGCTGAATATCGACGTAAGTAATAACATACTTTCTTCTAAAACACATGAGCAACTCATGATGACTAAATAAAGTTCTGAAATGTTCAGAGTCCCCTCGCCCCTTGTGATACTGATACAATTCAGCAGGAGTAGTATTTTGAAATAGCTAAGCTAAACTTAGCCATTTTCTCTACTCATTTTGCCTAGGATGGGAAGAACTTAAAAATATCAAATGAGAAAATTGGTGATTATTTATTACCTCTTAAACTTAATGGTTTTATAATTCATTGATAAATACATAATCATCTTGAGAAAAAAATGAATTTGAATTTAAGAAGTAACTTTATTATTATTTTTTAAACCTGAGGATATGTTTTTTTTATTTTATTGATTTTTTTTTTTTAGAGAGAGAGAAAAGGAGAGGGAGAGAGAGAAACGTTGATGTGAAAGACAAACATCGATCTGTTGCCGCCCTTATGTGTCCTAACCAGGCATCGAACCCAAAACCTGGATATGTGCCCTGACGAGGAATCAAACCTGCAACCTTTTGGTGCATGGGATAGCACTACAACCAGCTGAGCCACCCTGCCAGGGCTAACTTTATTTTTTATCGTGTCTATATTTGGTGGGTATATTTTTTGTCACTTGGTTGGAAAATAGTTATGGCAAATTATATTTTATGTAACCTAACAGATACTGTAAACTAATGGTATAGAGATCAGTCTCAGTTTATAAGGTAAGCAACAGAAGACCTTCCTTCCCATGATTGTAGCAGTGCAACTAAGTTGTGATTTTTTTTTTAAGACAACAAGGACTAAATGCAAGCTTTATTTTAAACTTTATATCTTCACCTAATTGAAAGCATCCTGGTCTAGACCACTTGAATAGGTTCATAACGTTACCACTTACTAGCTCTGTAACTTTGGTTAAATCACTCAAGTTGTCTGATTGTCAGTTTCGTTTGCTACTGGTGATAATAAGGCCTGCCTTTGATATTATATAGGATTTTAAAGAAGATCAAATGAAATGAAAAATTATTTTATAAACCATAAAATATATATATTCTCAGCAGGGCAGCTTCATCAGTTCACTTATTTATTCATTAATTCAACAAGAAATTCATAAAGGCCTTCCATGTGTCATAAATTCTGGGAATTTAGAAATGGCCAAGACCCGTTATAGGCCCTTGGAACCTTTGTAAGGAAGACATACAGAAATCATGAAGTAGCGTATTGTATTAAAACACATATTCAAAGTTAACAGAGTTCTATGGGAGCTCCAAGATGGGCTCTAACTTTACCAAGAATGAAGGAATTAGATAAGAAATATGTCTTGGACCAAAGGCCTCTGGACTGAACTGTGAAGGAAGCATATCCATCAGCCTAATGAAGTAGGAAAAGAAAAGGGGTTGTTTGCAGATGAACCAGCATGTATAATTTCTTGTCTTGAACAGACAATTCAGACCATAAAGTTCAAGCAGTGAGCCAGCTAATAGGATCACCTTGTATTTGACTCCCCTAAGGAGGGTCCTGGTTGGGAGATGTCTAAGAGTGAATTCTTTTAGACTGCTTGAGCACATAGGAATCAGAAGATACATATTTCCTGGATCATATTAATCCACTTTGAAGAACAGTGCTTCCTAAGACCTTGGGGTCATTTTCGAAACCACTGCATCAAAAGGCTTCTTCTGGTCATCAGAACGATTGGTGTAGTTTGTAGAAGGCTCAGGATTTGCCTGTGATGCTACCATGCTCAATACTTTTTTTTTTTTTAATCCTCACCAAGGATATTTTTTCCATTGACTTTTTTTTTTTTTTAAAGAGTGGAGAGAGGGAGTTGGAGGGAGAGAGACACATAGATTGATTGCCTCCTGCACATGCCCAACAGGGGCTGGGATTGAGCCTGAAACTGAGGTACATGCCTTTGACTGGGAATCGAACCCAAGACCCTTCACTCCGCAGGCCGATGCTCCAACCACTGAGCCCAACCAGACAAGGCGCTAAATACTTTTTGAGCTCTAAATTTCATATGCTCTAATGGGCCATTATATTTTGAAAACTGTATCAACCATGATATCTCTTTTATCCAAATTTTAAGCTGCCAGATTCAGTTTGATCATTTCCCATTTCCATAGTTTATCCATGCCCACTGTTCAGCGTCAGATTTCGGAAGCCATTGTTTGGAGAGACAGGACATACCATCATGAATCTTCTTTCGGTAAGTTGGGAATTTTTGCTTTCTTTTTCCTTACTGGGATTTGTGTGGGTGAAGGAAGAGAAGGATTTCATTATTCTGTTGATAGCAATGCCCCTGCTGCTTCAGGCAGGTGAGGATTTATGTTAAAATACACACACACACACACACATTCTTTTCCAAGTACAAGGGGCCTTGGAATGAAATAGTACAGGATTCTAGCCCCTGATTGTACACTTATTATCTAAGTGACCTTGCAGGATTTTTATGAGGACTAGAGGTAATGAATAATTAAAGCACAGAGCGAGAAACCAAGATGGCGGCATAAGTAAACACCGGAAATTGCTGCCTCGCACAACCACTTCAAAAATACAACTAAAAGACAAAACGGACATCATCCAGAACCACAGGAAGGCTGGCTGAGTGGAATTCTACAACTAGAAGGAAAGAGAAAAGCACACTGAGACTCAGAGGAGGTGCAGAAGTAAAGTACAGAGGTACAGAGGCGCATGCGGAAAGGGCTGGCAACTGAGGACGCGGTTGTCTTTTTCATCGGGAGGGAGTCTCAAGCTCCCGACTGCTCTGAACTCCAGTTCCGGGCGAGTCTCTGGGGACGCAGACTCATACAGGAGAAACTGGACTGTCTGGCATTGGTAGGAACTCGAGGGCGGCTTTCTCTCAGAGGTGCTTGCAGCGATTATCGGGACACTGAGATTCGGGACCTCTTAGGGTAGGACTGAGGATCTGCCAGAGCTGTTTGCTCCGCCCTGTTGATCCCCTGAGACTCCGCCCCACCCAAGCTGTGCACAGAGGCTTTTGCATATGAAAGGCCTGGCCCTTTGCAATCTGAAAATTACCTAACAAACTGCAGCTGGGTCAGAGAGACCCAGAACTTCCAAAAGAAGGCCCAAGGCCTCAAAGCAGCTTGCATTGCTTCACAGCTGGGCCCCATCTGGGTACCTCCAAATCCCAAACAAAGAAGAGGAATCTGCAGATCTCTCCGTAGCTCCTGCTGGGTAGCCTTAGGCAGAGGCTAAATTAGCACCTCCTTAGAGATCCAAGAGCCAGTGTACCCAGTGGTCAGAGTGGGACCATCCAGATTACAACTCCTCAGATCCATAAAGGACACACTCAGGGGGCAGACTCAGTGAGCACCAAAGCCCCACTGAAGCAAGTCTTGCCCCATAAGGTGTCTCCAGCACAGAAGTTCTCCCACTGTAGACACAGCTGATTCTCACAGCCAGTTGGCCTGGAGGTCAATTCCTCCCAGTGATACCTACAACAATCAAGGCTTAACTACAACAAGACTGTGCACAAAGCCCACAAAGGGGTCCACCAAGAGTGTCCACCTCAGGTAATTGGGGAGGCTGAGCCACTGGACCCTATAGGACACCGAGCACAGAAAGCCACTCTATCAACACAGGGAAGCATAAAAAATGGGGAGACAAAGAAACAGGTCACAAAGAACAAAAATGGAGGAAAGCAAACTACTGGATATAGAGTTCAAAACCAAACTTATAAGGTTTTTCAAGAATTTTCTAGAAACCGCCGATAAATTTAGTGAGACCCTCAAGAAACCTAGTAAGACCCTCGAGGATATGAACAAGGACCAACTGGAAATTAAGCATATACTGATCGAAATAAAGAATATTATACAGAGTTCCAACAGAAGACTAGAGGATGGCAAGAATCAAGTCAAAGATTTGAAATACGAAGAAGCAAAAATCACCCATCCGTAAACACAAAAAGAAAAAAGAATCCAAAAATATGAAGGTAGTGTAAGGAGCCTCTGGGACAACTTCAAGCGTACCAACATCCGAATTATGGAGCTGCCAGAAGAAGAGAGAGAGCAAGATATTGAAAACCTATTTGAAGAAATAATGACAGAAAACTTCCCCTACCTGGTGAAAGAAATTGACTTACAAGTCCAAGAAGTGCAGAGAACCCCAAACAAAAGGAATCCAAAGAGGACCACACCAAGACACATCATAATTAAAATGCCAAGAGCAAAAGACAACGAGAGAATCTTAAAAGCAGCAAGAGAAAAACAGTCAGTTATCTACAAGGGAGTACGCATACGACTGTCAGCTGATTTCTCAACAGAAACTATGCAGGCCAGAAGGGAGTGGCAAGAAATATTCAAAGTGATGAATAGCAAGAACCTACAACCAAGATTACTTTACCTAGCAAAGCTATCATTCAGAATTGAAGGTCAGATAAAGAGCTTCACAGATAAGAAAAAGTTAAAGGAGTTCATCACCACCAAACCAGTATTATATAAAATGCTGAAAGGTATCCTTTAAGAAGAGGAAGAAGAAGAAAAAGGTAAAGATACAAATCATGAACAACAAATACACATCTATCAACAAGTGAATCTAAAAATCAGGTGAATAAATAATCTGATGAACAGAATAAACTGGTGAATATAATAGAATCAGGGGCATAGAAAGGGAGTGGACTGACTATTCTCAGGGGGGAAAGGGGTTTGGGGGGGTGCGGGAAGAGACTGGACAAAAATCGTACACCTATGGATGAGGACAGTGCGGGGGGGCGGTAAGGACAGAGGGTGGGGTGGGAACCGGGTGGAGGGGAGCTATGGGGAGAAAAAAGAGGAACAACTGTAATAATCTGAACAATAAAGATTTAATTAAAAAAAAAGCATAGAGCATTCTGTCTTGTTTTTATTTTAAGCTAAGCATTCTGGAGTATATCTAGAATCTGAAAACTTCTCACAACCTTTTGAACTTTTAACATCTGGGTCAAAATTATCACTGCCTCTTGCCTTGATTATTTTTATTATGTTTATCTGATCTCCTTCCCACGTCCCTGGCTAACCCTCAAACATTTCAGAATCGTGTATAACAACAGACACGTGTGCTCAGCATTAATCTTCCCCCCTCCCCCGCCCCCAGATGGTGATGGTCATCCTGGCCTCAGTGTTGCGGTAGCATGGGATACTGGTCTTGTTTTTTTTCATATTTAAAACCAAATTTTTAATTACTCATTTCGTTAAATGTAAAGCCAACTCACATCTTTGGGTGAATACTGTCCAAGCACAAACCTGGCCAATAAAAAGAAAATGTAGAGGTCCTATGGTGGCCTGTATGGCCTGTAAGACCCTGTGAAATCTAGCTGTTTGCTGTCACTTTGACCTCGACTCCTACCCCTCTTGCCCATTTTGCTTCAGCCAGACTAGATGTTGTGTGTGTGTGTGTGTGTGTGTGTGTGTGTTTACCCTGCAAATATTCATTCAGGGCCTAGGTTGTTCCAGGTATTTGGAATATAATTAGAACAAAACAAGAGAGAGTTCTTACCCTCTTGGAGCTTTCCTTAGCAGGAGGAGACAGTTTATCTATCTATATAAAAGCCCAGCAACCTGCCCTAACTGGTTTGGCTCAGTGGACAGAGCATCAGCCTGTGGACTGAAGGGTCCCAGGTTCGATTCCGGTCAGGGGCATGTACCTTGGTTGCGGGCACATCCCCAGTAGGGGGTGTGCAGGAGGCAGCTGATCGATGTTTCTCTCTCATCGGTGTTTCTAACTCTCTATCCCTCTCCCTTCCTCTCTGTAAAAAATCAATAAAATATATTTTTAAAAATAAAAAAATAAATTTTTTAAAAAAAAAAGCTCAGCAACCAAACAGCAGAATGATCAGAATGACCCATCAACCAGTCGCTATGACATGCATGGACCACCAGGGTGCAGACACTCAACGCAGGAGCTGCCCCCTGGTGGTCAGTGTGCTCCCACAGTGGGAGCGCCACTTGGCTGACTGGGATGAGCGGTGCTCCCACAGCGGGCTGATCCCCACAGGCCATGCCCCCACCAGTGCACGAATCTGTGCACTGGGCCTCTTAAAAAATAAATATGGAAAGTGTTAAGTGGTGTTAAAGCAGGGTAAGTATTCAAATATTTGTTTAATATTGTATATAAGAGGTATATGAAACTTAAATTTACTTATAAGAGTTTACAGTTTAATGAAGAGCTGGAGTACACATACCAGTACACAATGGGGCTCTCATTATTATTTAGATGAATTGAAGCTTTTCATTTTGACATTGTTTCCATTTTTGCTAATTTTATTACTATAAATGGAATCCTGTCATTGATTACTCTTTATTCCACTTCAATCTGCTTTTGCCCAGGACTTCAGAAATTACCAATATACATTGCCAATAGTTCAAGGTTTGGTGGTTGATATGGAAGTTCGGAAAACCAGCATCAAAATTCCCAGCAACAGATACAATGAGGTAAGATTTATCATGAAGCCCTGACCAGTTTGGCTCAGTGGATAGAGCGTCAGCCTGCGGACTGAAGGGTCCCAGGTTCGATTCCAGTCAAGGGCATTTACCTTGGTTTCGGGCACATCCCCAGTAGGGGGTATGCAGGAGGCAGCTGATCGATGTTTCTCTCATCGATGTTTCTAATGCTCTATCCCTCTCCCTTCCTCTCTGTAAAAAATCAGTAAAATATATATATATATTTTTAAAAGATTTATCATGAAGGTGTATTTTTCATAGTTCAATGAAGTTGAAAAATAGAGAATTATTTATAAAGTTTATTTTTAATTAATTGACAGTGAAATCAGTTCATAATATTGTATGACCTAGATCCGTGGTCGGCAAACTGCGGCTCGTGAGCCACATGCGGCTCTTTGGCCCCTTGAGTGTGGCTTTTCCTAAGCCTTAGGAGTACCCTAATTAAGTTAATAACAATGTACCTACCTATATAGTTCAAGTTTAAAAAATTTGGCTCTCAAAAGAAATTTCAGTCGTTATACTGTTGCTATTTGGCTCTGTTGACTAATGAGTTTGCCAACCACTGACCTCTAGATCAATAATGGGGAAATTTATAATTAGCAAGATATTAAATTTGTGATTTATTTAGTCATTGGTTGTGCTTTTGACCTTTGGATGTTGTGATAATTAGTGATAGATTTGCATTCTGATCAATATATAAAATAAACTTTATAATATTCATGGTGGAATCTCTTAATGGTTAAGCACAGGTCACTTTAAGTCCTGAAATGACATTTAAGTAAGGTTCCAGAAGCAAATGATTGCATCTTAAATTAAGCTGTATTTTGTAACTAAAATGAAATTGTGCATACTATATACATATCAACAGTTGCATAACCTTTACCTATTTGTCATGTGAAATCTTTCTTGAATTTAAAATTTTCTTAAAATAATTTTCTGAAATGTCTAGTAGTAAACATTGTGGTTTAAAATAAGTGTTATTTTAAAACTTAGCTTGATATTATAATGGTTAAAATGTGTTATTTCTTTAAACTTGTGTTATTAGGCAGGGTGGTAACTCCCTGATTACTTCTTTCACTACTTCTTGGTATGAAATAATTTCCTCCTTCTCTCTCTTTTTTTTCTTTCTTCCTTCTTTATTCAGTCTTCTATTTACTTACTCATTTGTACATTCAGTAAACATTGTGTACTTGTTATGCACTTAGAATCACACAAATGTTTTACTGGACTTAGAAGCTGAGGGCTCCGCATTGCTATGTGTGAGAGTGACCTATGTTAAGAAAGCCTTTACCCATGGTTTTCTCTGTGATGGCTTTTTTCAGGAGAATGGAAAATAGTAGCTAGTGTATGCTTAATTTTTTTTTCTGGGATACGATTAGCAGTTTTTAGCTTTTAGCCCTACGTGGAAATAAATATCAAGCATTAATATACTAGACTAGGTAGAGGCAAATCTTCAAAGTGAACTATAAAGAGAGTATGCTTTGAAAACTTGTTTTATTTCTCATATTTGAAGTTTTATTATTTGATTCACAAACATTGATTAAGCATATTCTGTGTTATGAAATACAAAGATGAGTAAGAACATTTTGCTTGCCTTTGGGAGCTTACTGTCCAGAAGTAAAATGATCAGAGGTCATCCCCAAACCGCTAACATAGTATATTACTATCCTTGGTGTTCGCAAGATGGTGCTTTGTGTTGGGAATTGGGTCTGCTTAATATATCTGCGAAAGCTATGAAGCTCCCCATAGTTATTTCAGTATTGACTGATGACATTCATGACAACAGCTGTCATTCATATTATTTGTCTTTATCTGAATTCTGTCTTCTGGGTTTATGATTGTGCAGTTTCAGAAATCTTTGTTCAAAAATAGTAACTGCATTTCTTGTCATTTATTACATTTCATTTTCAGTGAAGTTCACCAATTTATTATCACTTATTTTTCTTACCTGATTTAGCAGACTGACTTCTCTTCTAATTTAGTTTTTGTTTCAATTCAACATAATTGTATCTATCACAGTCTTGGAGAATTGAACTGTGTTGTGTCTAATAAGTCTTCACTTCATATTTGAAAAAGCATATTTCATTATATACATTATTTCTTTAATAAACCACAACATTCTACTTTTCCTCTCATTCATTTTTTCATTTATACCCATAGTCTTTCTTATTACTTCCTAAACTGTGTTCCTTTTTTTGCTTTATAGCCCTTGCACAAGCTATTTTATTGATGCACACTTCCCCTCCTCTTCACCTGCCTAACGCTCACTCACTTTTTAAAATTTTTATTTTTGTTAACCCTCACCCGAGGATAAATATCCATTGATTTTTAGAGAGTGTGAAAGGGAGGGGGAGAGACTGAGAGAGAAACATTGATGTGAAAGAGTCACATTGATTGGTTGCCTCCTGCATGCGCCCCAACTGGGGCCAGGGATTGAGCCTGCAATCAAAGTACATGCCCTTGACCGGAATCCAACCCAGGACCCTTCAGTCCACAGGCCAACGCTCTATCCACTGAGCCAAATCTGCCAGGGCTAATTTTTCAGGTGTCAGTTTCAATAACATTTTCTTAGGCTTTTGTTTAACTGCCAACTGGGATAATCCTCCTTGTTATAAGCATCCCTAGAATTCCACACATCCTGTGTGCAATACTCACTACAGATGGCCCTAAAATCTGAGGAGTATTATATTTTCTGGCTTTCAAGGAATACATTTATTTTCTCTTAGGAGGAATGGATAGTCCTCTTTTCAAAAGAATAATAGGAGTTGGTGAAATATGCAAAATAGGGCATAGAAGTGGTATTTCATTGACTATTGGTTAGCTGTTCCTAGTGCTATATGTGGAAGACAATATTTAACCACAGATATAAATTTGTGCCGAGCCAGCTCAGCCAGGTTCGGTGAGACTGAGAGGGGGCGGTGAAGGATTGAGAAAAGACAGACAAGAGAAAAAAGCTGGGTCTGGGTGGGACGCTGTCCTCTCTGATGGAGAGCTAGCGACAGCGACACAGACTATAAGCCAAGTCTTTATTTTATAGCCAGATTCCATGAGGCAAAGTAAGGGCATGTTCAAGATGTTTACAACATTCTCACGGGTTTCGAATCTACTCAGTTACCTGCACCTGAACTCTATCAAGCCCACATTACTCAGACATGTGGGGCCACGTGTTCAGACCATAGGTTCAAGCTTACAGCTATAGCCTTTGGTTATAATTGTGCTGGGACTTGCACATGGCTTTGCCATGAGAGGATCTTGCCCTCTCATTAGTCCCAGGCTTGAATCTGTCTAAACGCTGTGGCCGCTCTCCACATAAATTAAAATAAAAGGATCCCCAAGAAGGAGCCCTAGATGTTGTACCTCCACTGACTGCAACAGAAAGTCATGGCTGAACACAGCATGTTCAGAATAAGATTGTCCCATCCACCATGAACAGTGGCTCCAGAACACTGCTGCTAGCCAAATCCCTCCCAACCTTACTGCCACTTTTGGTCTTGAAACCACCAGCTCTGATCTCAGATGGTCAAGAATCCATAAAAAGTCCTGGGCTCCTGAGGCATCCTTCATCTCTCACAATTGTAATATCTGTCTGTGTTCATCTCCCTGAACCTCTCACTCATTTCAGAATACCCAAAGCTTAGTCCTTTTAAGTTCATTTGTCTCTGACCATTTCCTTGGTGATCTGTCCAGTCCTCTGGCCTTAAATACTGTCTCTCTGCTGATGTCTTCTAAGTGTCGTTCTCCAGCCTGAATCTCTCTCCTGTTTTGTGGACTTGAGTGTCTTACTGCCCACTTGACAACTCTATTTGAGTAGGCATCTTAAGCTTAGCAAGTTCAACTCTGACCTCTTACTCGTCCCTCAAAACCTGCTCTTGATGTAGCAGTCCCTAAGTCCATAGTCGGCAAACCGCGGCTCTCGAGCCACATGCGGCTCTTTGGCCCCTTGAGTGTGGCTCTTCCACAAAATACCACGTGTGGGCGTGCACGTACAGTGCGATTGAAACTTTGTGGCCCATGCACAGAAGTTGGTATTTTGTGGAAGAGCCACACTCAAGGGGCCAAAGAGCCGCATGTGGCTCCCGAGCCGTGGTTTGCCGACCACTGCCCTAAGTTAATGACAGTGCTGTTAATGTGAAAGAGTCACATTGATTGGTTGACACCAGTTACCAGGCCCAAAACTTTGGAGTCATCTGTCTTAATATTAAGATGTCAAAAATACTTAAAGTGATCTATAGGTTAAATGCAAGCCCTATCAAAATTCCAATGGCTTTTTAAATTAAAATATATTTTAGCCCTAGCTGGTTTGGGTTAGTGGTTAGAGCATCAGACTTAGGACTGAAGGGTCCGGGTTCGATTCCAGTCAAGGGCACATGCCTGTGTTGTGAGCTTGATCCCCAGTAGGGGGCATGCAGGAGGCATCCAGTCAGTGATTCTCTCTCATCATTGATGTTTCTACTCTCCCTCTCCCTTCCTCTCTGAAATCAATAAAAATATATTTTAAAAAAAGAATTGAAAAGGGGTACTCATAACAAGTACATTTACACATGTGTTCACAGTAGCACTATTCATGGTAGTAAAAAAGTGGACATAGCCCAAAGGTCCATGGGTGGAAGGATAAATAAATTGTGGTATATATACATCTAACCTTTGAACAACACAGGTTTTAACTGGGGGGGGGGGGTCCATTTATATGTGCATTTTTAAATAAATATAGTCATTTCTCTGTATCCCCAAGCTTCGTATGTGAGGATTCAACCAACTGCAGATCCAAAACAGTATTTTCGATCTGTAATTGGTATCCGTGAATGTGGAGGTCCAACTGTTAGCATTGTTCTACTTGAGAATCCACAGATTTTGTTATTCACAGGGGTCCTGGAATCAATCCCTCATGGATACCAAGGGACTGTACTTAATTTTGGGGGGAGTCAAAAGTTATAGGTGTATTTTTGACTGCACAAGGGATCAGTAACCCCTCTGTTGTTCAAAGGTCAACTGTATATATAATGAAATATTATTCAGCCATAAAAATAAATGAAGTACCGATACATGTTACGCCACGGAAGAGCTTCAAAAACTTTATTCTAAGTGAAAAAAGCCAGACGTAATGGTCACATACTGTAATGTTCCATGATAGGAACCATCCAGAATAAATGCGTGGAGACAGAGTGCAGATCGGTGTTTGGAGGGGGAGTGAGGAGACACTGGTTCACGAGCAAGGGGTTGTACTTCTGGTGATGGGAATGATTTGGAACTGGGTAAGGTGATGGTTGCCCAACATTGTGAATGTATTAAATACCACTGAACTGCTCACTTTAAAATGGTTAACTTTATGTCATGTAAATTTCACCTCAGTAATATTCTTTTTAGTGTATTGATACAGGAATATAAAAGGTATGCAAACACTCATCTGATATTTTTAACACTGTAGCAATGCAGTTTATAACATAAGAGGGATAGGGGAGTGAAACAAAATAAAAATTTTGGACTAGTTTTTCAAAAGATCAAAGCCATTTTAAAGGATTGAATCAGAAAGTTGGACAAATGGGATGGCATGAAAGAAAAAATGGGAGATAAAAACAAATTATTATTAGCTTCTTTCAACCAGAAGCCAGAGTTCAGCATCAAGATAATATAAGCTCAGTTTTGTTTATTAGACACAAAATGGTGGCCTGTGAATTTTTAGGTTAGCTTCAGAATTATTTAAAATATTTTGATAAGAACAAAGCAAAATTTTGGTAAATGACTCATTGAAGATGTCAAGCATAAATTAGTAAAACTAAGAAACAATGGAGTTTACATCTTTTAGAGGAAAGGCCTCACTCCTTAGTATGGATGTGGAAAAAGAAGGCAGATACACTTTAATATGGGACATTCTTTTGACTTAGAATTTCAGTATTTATATCTTCAGAGAACCCACTGAATGATAGAAACTGCTGTAGTTCGCTAAACTAATTTTAGTTGCTTGTGTTCAGTGCAGCAATAAAAGACAAAAGAATGCAAAATGTGTCATATGCCTAAGCTGTAATACGAATCACCTATAAACTATACAGGGAATTTTTGTATGTTGATTTTTGGGCTAACAGTGACTGATCTTTCACTCTGTTTTCATTATTTGGTAGCCCCTTTATCACTGTAATAAATAATAATACTCTGTTTTGTCTTTGAGAAGGTGAAGGAGTTGTGCCATATCAGACCAAAAAAAAAGCCCATTCTTGGCAGAGAAGAAAGCTAACCCTCTTTTTTGTTTGTAGGTGATGAAAGCCATGAACAAGTCTAATGAGCATGTCCTGGCAGGAGGTGCCTGCTTCAATGAGAAGGCAGACTCTCATCTCGTGTGTGTGCAGAATGATGATGGAAACTATCAGACCCAGGCCATCAGTATTCACAACCAGCCCAGGAAGGGTGAGTAATTGTGCTGATGGTGATGATGAGAATGGAAGATTGTACTGGACTTGGAGATTGGGTATCTCAGCCCCATTACATGTACTTTCTAGAAGGGTGACCACAAACAACCTGATTAAGTTAACATTTCCAAGCTTATTTTCCAGGTTACATTGGCTCCCCAGTAGCCACACACAGAGTTGCAAATGGCATCTCTGTTATTGAGGGGAACATTCAAAAGTACTGCCTCAGGATATCGACAGGGCCAGCATTGATATCTGAAGGGAGGAGACTAGGCCCCATGGTGAAAATATACTTAGATTTGGGGCTTGTTGAATGACCATACTCAAAGAATGTTAATTAGTAGGTCGACAGGAAGGAAGGTTTCTAGGTTCAGTGGCACTTGGATTGTGGTCTCATCACTTAGGAGATTGTTAGAAATGAAGAGTCCACTCCCCAGATCTGCTAAATCAGAATTTGCATTTTAACACAATCCCTATGCAATTCAAATACACATTAGAATTTAAGAATCACTGCTCGGTGTGACATTTTCTCAAGTGTCTTATCAGGTTCTATGATTTTAAAACATATTCATATAAGTAGATGAACGTTTTGCTTAATACATTAAACTGAGAAATCCCGAGATAAATCAGTTTAAACAGATTTTTTACTACAGTTCTTTTTCAGAGGCTTTAACGAGCCAATGTGTACTGTGATTTTCCAAAAGGAGGGTAGTGTGGAGCCCTTCCTAAATTTATTTGACCATAAGTCTCTTTCCCCTCAGAATATCTCCTAAAACTAGCTTTCTTTAGTATGCTTTATGAAACACTTCTCTAGAAGACATACTGTAAGTCACTTTCTTTAATATATATTTAAAATCAGTTATTTAGCCCTAGCCGGTTTGGTTCACTGGATAGAGCGTCAGCCTGGGGACTGAAGAGTCCCGGGTTCGATTCTGGTCAAGGGCATGTACCTTGGTTGCAGGCACATCCCCAGTAGAGGGTGTGCAGGAGGCAGCTGATCGATGCTTCTCTCTCATCGATGTTTCTAACTCTCTATCCCTCTCCCTTCCTCTCTGTAAAAAATCAATAAAATATATTTTAAAAAAATAAAATCAGTTATTTAGTTAGTAAAGGTATAAAAGATATGTAGCACATATATATTCAAATACCATATCCAAAATAAGGTAGGTGATAAGTCCACAGAGCTCCCTACTAGTCAAATCTTACTTAGAATATTTAATAAGTTCTGGATATCTTTAATGTAATTGATGATGTCCATTGGTAAAACTGGATGATCTTCAGAGGATGATTCAAGGCATGTGAGAAATCTGGAAACTAGGTCAAAGGAAGACATCCTGACTGAAGTATAAATGTTTTACCTGAAAAAGTACAAATAGCTATCTCTATTTTCAAGGTTTTCTGTTATGTGGAAATAAGATTCAACTTTCTCGGAATAGCTACAAAAGGCCAAAACCAGCACCATTGGGTGAAAGTAACAAGGATCTAGATTTAGGCTCAATTTGAGAGCATTCTCTATAACTGAGAGTTACCCAGGAGTAGAATGGACTGCCGTGCGCTGTTGTGGGCTCCTTGTCAGTAGGAGCCTCAACAAAGGCTGGCTGACCTACCTATTAGAAATACTGGGGGCCAGGGGGTAGGGAGCTGGAACAGCTCAGTCCAATTTAAGATGTGGAGAAATAGAGTGTAGAGAAGTTTTCATAAACCTAAATGTATTAAATATCTATTCTTTTATGAAGAGTCAGTGGTATCAGGTGTTTGTCTTTCAAATAGGTGCTTGTGTTTTTAATAGCTCCACTTCGTAAATAAAATAGTTGGCAACCATATGTCAATATTTAAAATATATTTGACCTAAAAAACACATACCTGGAAACCAGTGACTTTAGATCAGGGGTCAGAAGACTTTTTCTGTATATTTTAGGCTTTGCAGGCCTGTAGTCTTTGTTGTCACGGAACTACTCAGCTCTGTGACATCATATTTCAAAAATGGCCATAGACAATGTGTATATGAACGGACATGGCTGTGTTCCAATATAATTTTATTTAGAAAAACAGGCTTCAGTCCAAGCCCAGGACTTGACCACTAAGATTTCTCTGCCTGTAAAATTCTTTGATTCTTGATTGTAGGAAGAACAAAAAAAAAATGGGTGCGTATATCTTTTTTTATTTTTTTTAATATATTTTTATTGATTTCAGAGAGGAAGGGAGAGGGAGAGATAGAAACATCAGTGATGAGAGAGAATCACTGGTTGGCTGCCTCCTGCACACCCCACACTAGGGATCAAGCCTGTAACCCAGGCTTGTGCCCTGATGGGGAATCGAACCAGGACCTCCTCAACCACTGAGCCACGCTGGCTGGGTGGGAGTGTGTATCTTAAAGCCTCATTCCCTGCCTATCACAAGCATCCGGATTATTGGTTACTTGTATATTATGGTGTACAGAGTTGTTGTTTCTTGTCTTCTGGATGATGATGGTTGGATTCCCAATGACTAAATATTTTATTATTGTTCTCAGTCTCTCAATCTCAGGGTCTGTCTTCATCAAACTATTTCTTTTGTTGTTTTAGTGACTGGTGCCAGTTTCTTTGTGTTCAGTGGCGCTCTGAAATCCTCTTCAGGCTATCTTGCCAAGTCCAGTATTGTGGAAGGTAAAGAATGAGTTACTTACTGCACATACAGTAGTTCAGTCCTATTTGTACAACTGAAAAGCAAAGGATACTAAAGGAAGCTTTGACATTTTTGCCATAGAGTTCTGGACTCATTATTTATTCCGTAGCATCTCACTCTTCAGCTACTTAAAACTGTCATAATAGTGGTTAGTTCTCCAAAGAAGGAAGTAAGTGATAGAGTTACCGTGGGACGGTGCTCTTAGAACTACCCTGCACAGAAGCGGGTAGGAATTGGGGGGTGGGAGGGAATAAACGTGTGTGGAATGGCACTAATTATTTAAGAGATGGCCTTTCAGAGCTTTGGGATAAGGTACCCAAGGGGACATAGTCTAAGTTTAAATATATCATTGGGCGTGAATCTGTAAACATGTGGATGTTACCCACACGAATGTCACAATCATCATTTGGGATAAGGAGAAACTCTTCCTTGTGTCTAAAGTGAAATCAACAGGCAAGTGTTTTAAACAGAACACATCTCGGCACTCGCTCCTCATAGCACTTTCAGTGAGGAAGATCTCAGCTCAAAGCACAACACCTGCTTGTGTCTGTCCGCTGTAGAGAGCAGAGCAGAGTTTCACATTTAATGTAGAGGGGTTTGCTAGGTTCCAGATCCGCTTTTCACTGCCTCTCTCCCTGGCTTTTCATTGTTTTCATCGGTATTATCTGGTGCTGATCCTCAGATGGCGTCATGGTCCAGATCACTGCAGAGAACATGGATGCCTTGAGGCAGGCGCTGCGAGAGATGAAGGACTTCACCATCACCTGTGGCAAGGCGGACGCCGAGGACCCCCAGGAGCACATCCATATCCAGTGGGTGGATGACGACAAGAACGTCAACAAGGGGTAAAGGCAGCAAACTCCCCCCTTGAGGCATGTAGTTACGGCTGGGCTCTGGGTCTGTCTGCACTGATGTGTTACAACTTCACTGGAAGCCCTGCCTAAGAGGCTGCCTTTAAATTTCTGGTTTCTTGGCTTCATTTCTGAAGGAGTTTCTGTGCATATTTTTGAAGGGAGGAAACTTTGTTTTACAAAACAATTTCTCTAAAGTTATTGAGATAATAGTAATACCTAAGCCTTGTATGGTTTGCAAAGCACTTTTACTAACATTGTTTAATCTGATAGAACTAGTGATATTAGTATTCCAGAGGAGTAAACAAGCACCACAAGGCTAACCGCCTCCACAAAGCGAGGGAGTGGCAGGCGGGACCGCCTCCCTGGGCTGCAGATGCTGTACTCTTTCCCAGTCAGGGCAGCTCTTGTTCTGAAGGTTCAGGCCCAGACCCTGGACCGCCTGTATCTCATGCCCTGTACCTCATCTAACAGTAAATGCTGTTCGCTTTACTTCAAAGTACATATAGACTCTTATTACTGCTTCTTCCTACCTCTACTGCCATCATCCCAGTTCAGGCCACCATTGTTTGGTCTGCATTATTGCAGTAGCCTCCTAATTGGTTTCTTTGTTTCTAGTCTTGCCCTGTTCCCTCTTCCCAGCCTAATCTGTTTCCAATTCTACAGTGTTGCTCCTCTGCTCAAAACCCACCACTGACTTCCATTCAGGGTCAAAATCAAAGTCTTTGTGACCTCTAAGGCCTTACGCAATCTGCGTCCCCCGCCCCACTCTTACTTCTCAAGCAACACCTGCCTTCTTGTGGGGACACGTCAACTAGACTTCTGTCCTGGCACTTGCTGTTCTCTCAGCTTATGCTTTGCCCCTGGGTAGCCACCTGAGTCACTCCCTCACTGCCTTCAGAAGGCCTTCTGTGGCCAACCTGTGTAAATAATAACCGTCGTACACATTCTTCCCTCCCACCCCCCAATTCCTATCCCCTTTCTGTGCAGAATAGTTCTAAGAGCACTTATAAGTTTCTAACAGACAAAAATTTTTACTTACTATATTGTCCCTGGGATGCAAGCTCCATGAGGACAGGGACTTTTGTCTGGTTTATTTACTGCTACCAGTATATTACCAGCACCCAAAGCACTGTCTGGTACCTAGCAGTTACTTTAAACATTGATTGAATAAATGAATATATTATACCTCATTGTATTAAGCTTTCTCCCATCCATCCTCTATCCATCCACCCATCCATCCTTTAGGCAATAATAATTCCACGTGCGGAGATACAAAAATGAATTACATGTGGTTCCAGCTGATAAGTGGCTCAGTCTCGTTTTGAAATAGTTATAAGTGCATCAAGCATGGAAAATGCATTCATAGAAAACACTGTAGGATGCAGTGAAGATTAAAAAAAAGGAGAGCAGAAGCTTGGCCGAGGTGATAGGGCAGCATTCAAGAACGACTCCGTAGAGAAATGGCTGTTGCTTTAGCTGAATCTGGTAGGATGAGTGGGTATTTGCCACATAGCTCTGGGAGAGGAGGCATTCCAGTCTGAGGGAACAGCAGACCCAAAGGTAGGTAGAGGGCGTTTACAGCACAGCACAAAAACTTACTGAACAAAAAGAAGCAATTTCTAAAGCATTGAGTACATTTGCCTGTTTTACAAATAACCCTTTATCTTCCCATACTTCACTGGCAAATTTAATTTCAAATTCAGTTTGTTTAATTCTCCATTACAGTTGGAAATGAACATGATTATTAGGACCAAAAAATTGATCATTTGAAAATCTGATGCCATAACATATTGGTAACTAAAAACAAGCAGGCAGTTTCTTTCTACAACAAGTGCCATTGGCAGCATCTTAGGAAACAGGACAAGAACCAGTCACGGAAGACTGGAACTCGGGAGTTTAGTTTGTAGTGTACAAATGGAACATTTTCCAGCTTGTCCTTCTGTCTGCATATCCTCTCTTGAAAAAGTACTCATCAACTAAGAGTGTTCTTTCTGATGAATTAGCAATTAAACTTAACATTGTTTAAATAATTTTTTTAAATTTTTTTTAAAAATATATTTTATTGATTTTTTACAGAGAGGAAGGGAGAGGGATAGAGAGAAACATTGATGAGAGAGAAGCATCGATCAGCTGCCTCCTGCACACCCCCTACATGGGGATGTGCCCGCAACCAAGGTACATGCCCTTGACCGGAATCGAACCCGGGACCCTTGAGTCCGCAGGCCGATGCTCTATCCACCGAGCCAAACAGGTTAGGGCTGTTTAAATAATTTCAATGCAAGTGAATGATGTGAATCCCTGATATTGAAATTTAAGTTAAATTTCATCTTACATACGTAGAGATTGGAAAACATAAACAGGTTTTAAAATTGTTAGGAAGAGTTTGGAATCTTTGTGATTCCATTGTTAATCCTTATCACCAATGAGTGTGCATCTCTAGTTATTTATACTTGTTATATTTTGGAGAGGAAATGACTAAAAAGTGGGCCTTTCTATTCAGGAATCTAGGAATGATAATTTAGCACTAAAGGGAATTTGTTGTGATAAATAAAACAGATACTTGTTCACCAGTTCACATCAGCACTGTCATAATGAATATACTCGGTTAAATAATTCTTTTAATCAACAAACATTTATTAAACTCCTATGTTCCAAGTAATGTGTCCAAACTGAGAATATAGCACACAAAGGTAAGTATATCATATTCCTTTCAGAAGTTCATTTGTAAGACGGATACACAAAATGTGTGGTGAGTATAACGTGATGGGTGTCATTATAGTCAGGAGCAGAGTACTGTGACAGAGCAGAGGGGAGAGCAAGATTGAGGGGCAGGGTGGCTGTGCATTCACTAAAGGAAGGAATGCTGCAAGGAGAGAGCAGGTTTGAGTAAACAGTTCTTCATATTAAAATAATCAGCTCCTGGAATCATGAGTCCTTCTTTGTATGTGTGTTCTTTGAATTATTTTAGTGAGCCCTTCACATGAGCACTCTGTTCATACATGTTTGTGTAGTGGCTTCTTGCTGTGATATGTTGATCAGATGTGTTTGGCAAGGTGCCCAGTGTAATTAGTTACAATATTTGATAAGAGAAGTGGCTCTTCTGACTTCCAGAGCTGCTTCCATCTCTCTTCTTTGCCTCTATTTTAGTGTCATAAGTCCTATAGATGGGAAGTTAATGGAATCTATAACAAGTGTGAAGATATTCCATGGATCAGAGTATAAGGCAAATGGAAAAGTCATCAGATGGACAGAGGTAAGGAGATAAAACTTGGCATTCTTGACCTGCGTTGAGCACAACTTTTAATAGGTCCAGAGACACATTCTGGTCTGATTCTGGAGGATAATAAAAAAAAAGTGTCTGTCTGTCTACTATACTGCAGTTCCCTCTGGTCTGTCTGAGCTCACCAGCAAGAAATGCCACCAAGTGCAGGCCGCAGCACTGAGTCTGCTGCTGCCTGTGTACAGTTGTTAGGGCAGCGGTTCTCAACCTGTGGGTCTCGACCCCTTTGGGGGGTCTAACGACCCTTTCACAGGGGTCGCCTAAGACAGTGGTCGGCAAACCGTGGCTCGTGAGCCACATGCGGCTCTTTGGCCCCTTGAGTGTGGCTCTTTCACAAAATACCACGTGTGGACTCGCACGTACAGTGTGATTGAAACTTCGTGGCCCATGCGCAGAAGTCAGTTTTCGGCCTGGGCGAGTCTATTTTGAAGAAGTAGCGTTAGAAGAAGTGGCGGGTGTCGGTTGGTCAGGTGACAGAAGATGTGGCTCAGGCGGCCTCGGGATATGCAGCGCGGGGGAGGCGCACGCGATTCATGCACGAGTTGAGTGAGCCAGTCAGTCAGCAGTCTCATGTGCAGTGGTTAGTGCTAGTCGTGTCCGCAAATCCCGCGCGGGTGACAAAAGTACCTACTTGAAGCATAAAGTTACCTGTATTTTTCCAACCAGCTGCAAATCCTACAGGTATTTTTGTCATCAATTTAAGAATTGTAATTATTTTGTGTTGGTGGCTTTATTATTATTTTAGCAAAGGCCAGCTTAGGAGTACCCTAATTAAATTAATTAATAGCAATGTACCTACCTATATAGTAAGTTTAAAAAATTTGGCTCTCGAAAGAAATTTCAATCGTTGTACTGTTGATATTTGGCTCTGTTGACTAATGAGTTTGCTGACCACTGGCCTAAGACCTATATAGTAAGTTTAAAAAATTTGGCTCTCGAAAGAAATTTCAATCGTTGTACTGTTGATATTTGGCTCTGTTGACTAATGAGTTTGCTGACCACTGGCCTAAGACCATCGGAAAACACATATATAATTACATATTGTTTACAGTAGCAAAATTACAGTTATGAAGTAGCAACAAAAATAATTTTATGGTTGGGGGTCACCACAACATGAGGAACTGTATTAAAGGGTCGTGGCATTAGGAAGGTTGAGAACCACTGTATTAGGGGTTTGTTTGCACTGGAATTCACGAAGGCTACATCTCTGAATGGTACATACCATCTTTGCTGTATGATTTAGAAAGCTGCACTCCCAGTTAAACTATCTTAGATAACATGGTCTTTAAGAATTGACTCATTTCATCAATAGAAAACTAGTGTGTCAACTATAATTTAAAAAGAACAAAAGAAAACTAAAGTTTGGAGACTGAGTAGCTTGTCCAAGCTTACATGGCAAATAAGGAATATCAAAGTCCTGCTTCAAACCCTGATCTGGACAACTCCTAAGCTCTTTTCCACTGTATTGTTCCTTAACTCAAAAGCTGCATTAGAGGCTAACCTGGAGCAAGAGGAGCAGGGCAGAGACCCTGTGTGTGTGTGTACATCTCAGACAAATCAGAAAGTTTATTCTCAGAATAAACAGGTGGGTCCTAGGTCTCCCAATTTGTTTTGAATCTTATTTATACTTATCTATAAAATACACTGTTAAGTTAAAGATCTCTAAGATTCCTTGCAACTTTAGAAGTAATTCTTTAAAAGTTCTGTGACTTCTAGCTTTTCTATGTTACACACAAGGTAACTGAGGCAGGAGAGGTTAAGTGCCCTACCCACGTTCACATAGCTGGTTCCTGAGAGCAGAGACTAGAGCAGCCGTGGGCAAACTACGGCCCGTTTGAAATGAATAAAACTAAAAAAAAAAAAAAGACCGTGCCCTTTTATGTAATGATGTTTACTTTGAATTTATATTAGTTCACACAAACACTCCATCCATGCTTTTGTTCCGGCCCTCCGGTCCAGTTTAAGAACCCATTGTGGCCCTCGAGTCAAAAAGTTTGCCCACCCCTGGACTAGAGTCTAGTTCTGCAGTTCTTGAGCTGTTGTTCCAAGTGATGTCCTTCCTACCAGGCCCAGTGTTTTCATACACAGCTCAGTGGTCTTAGCTGCTTGCTTTATGACTATTCCTTTGACATATTTTGAGCAGTTCAGACACTGGAACATAAAAAACTCTATTGTTTATAAAATAGTTTGACCTCCGTTCCCTCCTTTTTGCTCCCTAGTAACCCAGTGAGGCACGGTGGCGACCCATTAATTTGCATAATGAGAAAGGCTCTGAAAGGCTGTGAGACTGACCTGCCTGATGCTAGTTACTGAGCAGAGGCCAGGGCCTCCTGACTCCGACTCCAGAGCGTTTCCCTCATTCCATGCTGGCACTCTCACCTGTGCATGCGTCACAGGGCTTCAGAGCTGACTCCTTTTTAGTATTCTTAGTATAAGCTGCTTATTGAGCACTAAGCTAGGGGTTGGAATATATAAGCATATTTTGCTTATATATCATTTTTTATAGTAACTAGAGAAGACAGGTGCTTTCCATTTTATAAATCCAGATTGGGCATTCAGAAGCCAAAGGACTTGTTCATCACCTTCCTCTATGCAACTAGGACTCAGGTCTCTCAGTTCCAAATTTGCTATGTTCTCCCTATTCCCAGTGTGTGCACACTGGCATAGCTCTGACCTCAGCAAAGGCGGAGCTATATGCTGGGGAAAGCTCTGTGATAAGAGACAGAAGACCTGGATTCTGGGCTTACCCTGTCTCTGTCTCTAAATCCTTATGTACACTTGGGTGAATCACCTCCCTTCTATAAGTAATCTGTAACATGAAGGGTTTGGGTCACCTAAGCTATAGGAGCCCTTCTCTTAGATTCTAAGATCAGTTCCTTAGAAAATTGTCCACGTACAGGAATTACCTTTTAGACGTGCACAATGCAAAATGTAAGCCTTTTTTGAGTAGATTGTACCAGGATGACCCTGACTATGGCTTCCAGGGAAATAGGCAGGTTGCTGCTACCATTTTGTAGATGCAGAGACTGAGACTGTTTCTTGGATGTAAGATGTTAGTGTCCCCCTTTTGTCCCAGGGACTTTGAGGTACCCTGGCAGGTCTTTTTGCACATCTCTGTGGGTCAGGGTGCTCATGCACAGTGAGCTGATGCACTTGTTTCTTCCCACATCTCCTGGGCACAAGCTTAAGTCTCTTTTGTTCGGGCAACAGGTGTTTTTCCTAGAAAATGATGACCAGCACAGTTGCCTGAGTGATCCAGCAGATCATAGCCGGCTGACCGAGCACATAGCCAAGGCTTTTTGCCTTGCTCTCTGTCCCCACCTGAAGCTCCTGAAGGAAGATGGAATGACTAAGCTGGGACTTCGTGTGACACTGGACTCAGATCAGGTAAGAGATTCTGAGGCAGCCTCTGAAGCTGGCCTTGGAAGCTGGTCAGTTTCTGTTTTCCGACATGTGAGTTTCCCTGCATCAACCCAGCCTTTCTTTGGACCCTGGGTCTGACCAGATATAGTACTTTGGCCTTCCCTCTGTTTTGTTTTTTTTAAAACATATTTTATTGATTTTTTACAGAGAGGAAGGGAGAGGGATAGTTAGAAACATCGATCAGCTGCCTCCTGCACACCCCTCACTGGGGATGTGCCCGCAAGCAAGGTACATGCCCTTGACTGGAATCGAACCCGGGACCCTTCAGTCCGCAGGTCAACGCTCTATCCATCAAGCCAAACCGGTTAGGGCAGGCCTTCCCTCTATTAAAACTACACCTTGCTGTGCTGTTTGATCAGACTTTGCACTTTGGCTTCCTCACCTGAAAGTGTTCCAAGGACTTGGTTTTCTTTTTAGGGTTAGGAGAAGGGTGTGTGAAGACCCGCCACCCCTGTGTGAATGATATCGATGCTGCCCATTGAGACTCCTCAGTCATTCTGCCCTTAGAGAGCAGGGCCCAGCTGTCCTTTGTCCTGTTGACCACAGCAGGCCTCTGCTGACTGGCCTCTGCAGCTCCCACTCCTTACGGTTTTCTTACTGCGAACATTTCCATGTTTGTTAGTAGATGGGACTTGAGCTATTTCCTCATTCCCTGTCAGCTCACGTCTCCTATAGTCAAGCTTCTCTCCCTTTCTTACTCAGATTTTTTGGTGCTGTTAGTAGCAATAATCCACTTAAAAAATTTTTTTTATTGATTTCGGAGAGGGAGAGATACAAACATCAATGATGAAAGAGAATCATTGATTGGCTGCCTCCTGCATGCCCCCCCACTGGGGATAGAGCTCACAACCCAGGCATGTGCCTTGACTGGGAATAGAACCGTGACCTCCTGGTTCATAGGTTGACACTAAACCACTGAGCCATGCCAGCCAGGCAGCAATAATCCATTCTTAGCACATGTGCCCCCACTCTCTCCCAGTCCCTCGTCCCATTGCCTCTCTCCCATGGCCTAGCATCTAATCTCTCTACAAGATATACCTCGGATATATTGTGGGTTCCACTCCAGATCACAGCAATAAGTGAATATTGCAATAAAGTGAGTCACATGAACTTTTGGGTTTCCCAGTGCATATAGAAGTTACATTTACACTGTACTATAGTCTGTTAAGTGTTCAGTAGTAATATGTCTAAAATCAATGTGCACACCTTACTTAAAAAGTACTTTATTGCCCTGGCTGGTTTGGCTCAGTGGATAGAGTGTCAGCCTGAGGACTGAAAGGTCTCGGGTTTGATTCCAGTCAAGGGCACATGCCCGGGTTGCAGGCTTGATCCCCAGTAGGGGGTGTGCTGGAGGCAGCTGATCAGTGGTTCTCTCTCATCATTGATGTTTCTCTCCCTTCCTCTGAAATCAATAAAAAATATATTTAAAAAATACTTTATTGATAAAAAATTCTAGCTTTCAGTGAGTCATAATCTTTTTGCTGAGGGAGGGTCTTGACTCAGTGCTGATGGCTACTGACTGTTCAGGGAAGGGCTGCTGAAGATTGGTGGGCTGTGGCAATTTCTTAAAATAAGATAATAATGGAGCTTGATGATTGACTTCCTTTCATGAACGATTTCTCTGTGATGTGTGATGCTGTTTGATAGCATTTTACCCACAGAACGACTTTCAGAATTGGAGTCAGTCCTGTCAGACCCTGTCACTGCTTCATCAACTAAGTTTATGAAATACTCCAAATCCTTTGTTGCCTTTCAAGTTTTCACACCAGGGATAGATTACTTTCTTTGCATAAGAAGCAACTCCTCATCCATTAAAGTTTTATCATGAAATTGCAGCAGTTCAGTCACACCTTCAGGCACCACTTCTAATTCCAGGTCTCTTGCTGTTTCCACCACATCTGCAGTTATTTCCCCCACTAAACTCCTCAAAGTCATGCATGAGGGTTGGAACCAACTTTTTCCAAACTCATGTTAATGTTGATATTTTGACCTGTTTCCATGAATCACAAATGTTCTTAATGGCACCTAGAATGGTGAATTCTTTCCAGAAGATTTTCAATTTCCTTTGTCCAGATCCATCAAAATAGTCTCTTATCTATGGCAGATACAAAATGTATTTCTTAAAAAGTAAGACTTGAAAGTCTAAATTACTTCTTGACCAATAATGGATGTGTTAGCAGACATTAAAACATTAACCCATTGTACAGCCATCAGAGCTCTTGGGTGACCAGATACATGTCAGTGAGCAGTAATATTTTAAAAGGAGTCTTTCTGAGTAGTAGGTCTAGACAGTGGGCTTAAAATACTCAGTAAACTATGTTGTAAACAGATATATTGTTATCCAGGCTTTGTTGTTCCACAGGCAAAGATTTAGCATAATTGTTAAGGACCCTAGTATTTTCGGAGTGGTAAATGGGCACTAGCTTCAACTTAAAGTCACCAGCTCATGGCCCTGCCCTTTGAAGCCAGGCATTGACTTCTCTTGAGCTATGGAAGCCCCAGATGGCATGTTCTTCCAGTATCAGGCTGTTTTGTCTCCATTTAATGTAGCCACCTTCACTAATTATCTTAGCTAGATCTTCTGGATAATTTGCAACAGCTCTTGCTGCTTCACCTTGAACTTTGTTATGGAGATAGCTTCTTTTCTGTAAACCTCATAAACCAACCCGTTAGCTTCCAATTTTTATTTTTATTTTTTTGCTGCTTCCTCGCCTCTCTCAGCTGCCATAGAATGGAAGAGTTGGGGCCTTGCTCTGGATTAGGCTTTGGCTTGAGGGAACGTTGTGGCTGGTTTGATCTTCTATCCAGATCATTAAAACTTCCTCCATATCAGCAATAAGCATTGGTATTCACTGGCGTAGCATTTTTAATTTTCTTCAAGAACTTTTCCTTTGCATTAACTTGGCTGTATGGTGCAAGAGGCCTAGCTGTTGGCCTCTCTGAGCTTTGAATGTGCTTTCTTCACTTGTTCATTTCTAGCTTTTGGTTTAAAGTGAGAGATGTGAGACTCTTCCCTTTACTTGAACATTTAGAAGGCATTGTAGGGTTATTAATTGGCCTAATTTGAATATTGTTGTGTCTCTAGGGAGGCCTGAGGAGAGGAAGAGAGATGGGGTAATGGCCAGTCATTGTAGCCGTCAGAACACACACATTTATTGGTTAAATTCGTAGTCCTATGTGTGTACAGTTTGTGGCACCCCTAAATAATTACAGTAGCAACATCAAAGATCACTGATCGAAGATCCCCATAACAAATGTAATAAAGTTTGAAATATTTCTAGGATTACCAAAATGGGACAGAGACACAAGGTGAGCAAATGGTGCTTGATAGACTTGCTCGATGCAGTGTTGCCACAATCCTTCAATTTATAAAAAACTCAGTATCTACAAAGCACAGTAAAGCAGAGCACAGCAGAATGAGGTGTGCCTGTACACTTCTGGATTTTGGATCCCTGGGACATGTCCCAGTGTTCCTGTTTGATGCTGTTGTGTTATCATTAGGGAAAATGTGGACGGTTATGGATCTGGCTCCATTTCCTAACTAGTCATCAATCAAGAAGTGTGTGTTTTCTATGTAAGGTCTTTCCCCAGGCTATACTAAGCATAGCAGAGTAATTTAAATGAGGTATCATGGTTCTTTGTCGAATGGTACCGGCTGGAGAGTTACTTCACATAAAACAATTAAAAAATAATTTTTCACTGATGAGTGGGCCTCTTGAGGGCCAGGGCCCTGTTCCATTCATCTTTGAATCTCTGTGTTAGTAGACGCTCAAAATATGGTGTGGGACCCAATGGTTGACAGAACAAGTGTTCAGTTCCTGCTGTGCTAGGGAGTTATACTCAGTATAGTTCTCGTTTTAATTTTCACAACCATAGGCTTATTTCTGACATTCCGTACCTCTCCGGAACACCTCAGTCCCTTCTGGGGAACTAAGACCTTAACAGGTTAAGTGTCTTAAGAGCCCAAGGTCTCACAGCTACCACGTGTTAGGGTCAGGATGAGTAAATGACAGGATGAAAAATGACAGCTTAGGGAAGAGAAGTTTGTGTTAACTGCTGTGTGTCCAGCCCATGGCCAGGAAGCCCATCTCCTTCCTGCTCAGCCTCCTTGGCCCTCAGCTCTCTGGAGAGAGCTGCTCTATCCAGTAACCTGTCGTCCTTCTCTCTGTGGTATAGGTTGGCTATCAAGCAGGGAGCAATGGCCAGCCCCTTCCCTCGCAGTACATGAATGACCTGGACAGCGCTTTGGTGCCAGTGATCCATGGAGGGGCCTGCCAGCTCAGTGAGGGCCCCATCGTCATGGAACTCATCTTTTATATTCTGGAAAACATCGCATAGACAGAGAACTTCGTGTTTTTTTCCTGTTCAGACCTGTTGCAACAGCAGTCATACCAAGTCATTTGCACTTTAGAACTGGAAGATTAAGCTTTTGTTAACACTATTAATTGGGGGTGGGGTGGGAGTGGGGTTTGCGGGACTACGGTGGCTGGGGGGACAGATGTTCCATTAATTCTAAGTCTTCTATGCATTGTCCACCAGATCTGGGCAGCTTCCATTACTGCACCACTGTTATATTATCCTTGAAGCTAAATCCCCTTCTGTTCCTGTTTAAACAAGAATTCTCCTGTTTTAAGACTTATTTATGGTCTTGTGCTCAGAAATGCTCAAATGGGTACAACCATCACCAAGTGTGGGGTGGGAGGGCAGAGAGGAAATAAAATATGAAGCATCAGTCTTGTACTTTTTGTACAGAATTGATACAAAAAGGATCACACACTGATCTTGTCCCATTTACATCACAGTAACAAGTAGAAGTCACACTTACGTTTTTGTTTGTTTTTACCAGATTACCCAACGGATTATCACTCTTCTAGCCAAGGAAGGGCACCTCAGTGTAAATGAGGTGATTGGATAGCAGAGCCGAGTTGAGGATTGCTCAAGATCTGCCCCAGTGATTGGCTGGTACTGAATTGGGCCTTTCTGTGAAAGCTGACAATATACTCAAGGCATTTTTAGATATAATGTACACTAGCTGTATTTTTAAAAACATTTTATTGAGAAATAATTTAAACTTCCAAGCAAGTTGCAAGTACAAAAAAACCCTATGTACGCTTTACCTAGATTCACCTATTGTTCACATGTTAACACTTTGCTCATTTGCATTATCAGTGTTTCTCCACAAAAAATGGAGACATTTGAGAGTAAGTTGCATAGCTAATAGCTCTTTACCCCTAAATACTTTAATGCTTATTTCCTAAGATTAAAGACATTCTCTTCCATTGCAGCAGGACAGTTCACAACTTTAGTCAATTTAACATTGATATACCAGCTACTTGACTCTAGCATCCGTCCAGTAGTGTCCCGCACGGCAATTCCCCCTCTCGTGCAGCTTCTAGCCTGGGATCAGACAAGGCAAATAGCCTTACTGCATCTTTTATGTCCTCCATACTTTTGGTGAGTATAGTTCCCTCACCTCATTTTAAAAATTTGATTGGTATCTTTCCACAATTAGAATCAATTTATGCATTCTTGGCCAGAATCCCAAGTGATGTGTGCTTTTTATATAGTCACCTGCACATCATTGATGAGGGTAAATTTTGATCACCTGTTCAGTGTTGTCCAATTTCTCTAGTATTTCCCCCCTTGGAATGAATAACCAATGTGTACAGACACTTTCAGATCATGCAAATATCTTGCTCATCAAAATTTCCCTAAGATTTAGCATCCACGGATGTTTCTTATCTGAACTAATCTTCTACATGATGGCTACAGATTTTTCAGTTCCAGCACTCCCTCCACCTTTACCAGTTGCTTTTGGTCATTATAAGCAAAAGCTCTTCCTCCTATTTACTATTCACTTAATTTTCATTGTGGACTTGTGGATTCCATTTTGAATGGTTCTAACCCATTATTTGGGTACTCAAATAGCTCAGCTTTGGCCATAGAGCATTCCTTCAGGGTAGCTCCCCCATCCTTGTGAAATGCTTCTATCATTTTTTTTAACACTTTGCTTTCTGGCCTAACAAGATTCTCCAGGCTCATCTAGTGCTCACACTGCCCCAGCCTTGGAATCAGCCATGGTTTCTTTTAGTGGTATTGGAAACCAAGTTTTGGTTTATCCATGATATATGTGATATAGTCAAAATACTTTCTTTTTCATTAAAATTTACTTTGGTCACAGACCTAATGGATTTCACGACCTAAAGTTTGAAAAACACGGCTCTAAGGTAACTCACTCTTATCACTGTCATCTTCTAAAAGCCCAGGCCAAGCAGCAGACAGTCCCTCTGGTACAAGCACAGCTCCAAGAATCCTCTGGAAGCTAATGCAGGCCTCTGGGAAGTGAGAGGCTGCTTCCCAGTGGTTAGCGCTGGGCTTAGCACTTGGCAATTAAAGGCTGTGGAGCTATGTTTAGGCAGCCGTTTTCCAAACAGGCTCACAGCCTGGCCTTCACTTTGAAGTATGTCCACCTATGTTTATCCCTTCTCCATGGCAGTGGTGGTGGATCCACATTCTGTACTCTCTCTCCATAAGCTTTGCTGATGGTGGCTGCAGAGTACTGTGATTGTAACCTTTTCCCAGACTCAGAGGCACCCAGAGCTTCTAAGGGAAAAGAGTAGATGCCGCCCAAATACCAGCATGCACTGAGCCTTGGGACCACACATCCCTCCAAAACCTGGTAGGAATATTTCATAGGGCAGCGATTTGAGGTGTAACATCCAACTTGGTGTAAATATACCTTGGAAGTTTGGAGCTTCTACAAACTCTGGTCCCATTTTTTCCCCACAAAAATTTGTCTTTCCTCCTGTTCAGTTAAATATACCTTGCAATTGTGAGTATTTCTTCTGGATCAGTGCAAGCTTTTAAATTCTCCCACTGAGGACAGGCTCTGGTCCTGCAGAGTCAGGTCCATTCTCAATTGCATAAAATATCTTGTGGAATGGGGCATTATAGAGCCAAGGCTAGTTTACCACCCCCCCCCACCCCCCAATTGTTTTATCTCTGTGTTATACACTGTATATTGTAAGAGGTATATAAAGTAGAGGGCTGAAATATCACATTTCTAAATATGTCAAATTTTTCTAGAACATAAAACTTAAAGATTGGCATATAGAGATCCTTATAAACTGAAGAGGGATAGGATTGCCATTATGGTAACATTAAATTTTAAAAATTATTGCATTCTTACCAAATGCTAGACAAGGTATTTCTCCATTTATTTTTATCAAACTTTCTGAGCACCTACTGGGCTCTAGAAAGATAGGACGTTACCTTGTGTAAGTTCCCATCTAAGTGTAAGTTCCCATCTAATACCTTCCCTCACCCAGTGGTTCCTGAATGCTAGTGGGCCCACCATTTCCAACTAAATCTACTTCTGTCATAATTAGTCATCAGGGGAGCAATTTATGCATTTAATGCATTTCATGCAATAATCAAGCAATCTGCTGAACACTTTTTATATTAAGTTCTATTTTAATAGTAATGTTAAAATAATAATTTAAACAGTAATGGGAATTTTAGGAATTGTACACGTAGCCTGAAAGGCTAAGGAGTGGAGCAGGAATGATGCCCACTCTGGAGTTTGGGAAGCTGAGGCCATGGGAAGAGTCTGTGGGAAGATTCTCGGAGCTGGACCAGGCACAAACTCCCTGGCTCCACCAGCCTCAGTCCCACGGTTTCATCTTAAATGGAGCTGCCTATTTAAGGGGCAAGATCTTTGAGAACTACCCACAAAATTCAGAAAACAAGCTCTCAACAATGGTGGCATAAGAAAGAAAAATAATGTTAAAGTCACAAAATAGTTTGCCTTTGTGAGCAAGACTTCCTAAGAAAAATTTCTTCTGTGTTTTGTTCAGTTCACTAATTCAGAAGTATGCCTTGCACTAGATTAAAGAGGGAATTTACAATTTAAAAATAATTTGGGTCATGGCAGCTTCTCTGCCCCCGAATCACTAATCTGTTCGGTTGCTGCATTTGGACAAGTCTCAGGATAAGACGAGGCTGGGCAGGCTCCTCCCACTACCAGTGACCCCCGCATGCCTTGGCTGCAACAAAGGCCCTTTCAGAAAGAGCCTCAGTCTCCAAGTCCAGTGGGTGCTTTGTCTTGCCTCCCTCATCCTGGAGGTTTTGTTTTTCAAAAGCAAAGAGCAGGGAAGGAGACAGAACTGACCAAGCTGCAAAGGGAAACCTGTGAGGCACAAAACACTTCCTACAAATTGCAACGGGGCGTTCCCAGTGGAGGCCTGAGGTTAGGAATCCGAAGGTGGTTGGAGCCTCTGAGGGTAACCACAGCTGTCCTTGCCCTCTTAGTAAGCACTGGTTGCGGTGCAAACCCTTCTTTGCTCTAGGCCATCTTAGGAAGGCTAACAACCCTTCTTTTCATTCTAGATCACTGCTGCTTTGACACACGGATGTAACTACAAATGTTAAATCTCACATCTGTAGAAATTTTGGTAGTTTACTCTGATGGCCAAGTAAGTCTGGTCAGAAAGCTCTTGGAAAAAAGTCATTTGTCTGTCCTTCCTGCTGTTACCCTCTAAAAGATTTGCTACTAAGGGCAGGAAAGCACGGTCCAGCCCTATGTCAGAAAAACACACACAAACAAAAACTCAGTCCCTGAGCTGTGCTTACGCAGTGCTGTGGTGACCAGTAAGCTGAATGTATCTGCTTCACTTAGAGCCTTTAAAAGATGACCTCAAGGAATGCTTTGTACAACTTAAGCTAATGCTAAAAAATGGGTGTGGGGAGAGGGAATGGGATATTAAAGTTTATTTCTAAGAAATGTAGAATACTGCAGTTTTGAATATTAAACCTATTGCAACTACAAATCCCTCCGTCTCCATCCATTCAGAAAAACAAAGCCAAAGGAGAATTTCTTGGGGAGAATTAAGGGATTTCCCTCGGTGATCAGCCAAAGAGGCAAGGCTTCCTCTGCCCTCTCTTAAAGGAGAAAGCCACAGCAGCAGTTTGTCAATTAAATGTTACTGCTACTCGGGCTTTTAAAAAGTGATAGGACTTTTGTTTAGGATTTTGATGGTTACTCTGCGTGTAGGGCATAAAACCCCTATAAGTGAATTAGACATAGTTTCTTAAAAAGTTACATACATTTTTGTGTCGTCTCCACCCCCCCGCCCCCCCAGTTAGCAGTCTTTTTGTGTTAGGTGCACAGACCGAACCCAAGATACAGCCTTGCCTACTTCCCACCATATAGTCCAAAACATCACTTCCTTCCTCCACCGAGAGTGTGGGGAACTAGTGCAGCAGCTGTCAGGAAACAAGGCACAGGCAGACGGGCGTAAACCGAGCTGTGGCACAGGCCACCACTGACACCGAGGCACGGAACCTGCCCCACCCCAAGCAGGGGCGTTTCCAATCTCTCAGGTTCTCCCATCCTTTACAGATAGAGCTTTTAAAGGCACATTCAGAAATGTTGCAACTAGAGGCTGGGGTAAGCTGCACACAGTTGCTACACAGGGGTTCAGGGGCTGCAAAACCCCATGGCACAGAGCAATGAGGCTTTCCTTGCTTTTGCCCAGAGGGAAGGGGAAGCAGCCTCCTGGAATCCAGCCTGCTTTGGTGTGGAGGCCTAGGAAGGAGCCAGCAACAGGAGAGACCAGGCCGTGGTCAGTAATGCACGTACGTACAGGTCTTTGGTGTTTGTGTAGCAGCATGTAGCTCCCTTATACACAAAGGCTTCTGTAGCCAGCAAAGCTGGGAAAAGTATGCTTCTGCACACAGCCTGGCCTGACTCCTCTCCCAGCGTTGACTGTCTGAAGCACAGGCACAAAGCATAGGAAGTCAGTCTAAACTGCAATGAATACACACACAGAGTTTAGAAAGGTTTTCCTGAAAACAGACCTGGGTTTAACTTCCCTCCCAGGGTCTACTGAGGATCCTAAGAAACTCAGGCCAAGCCCTACCCAACAGTTTTGCCTTTTGATCATTCTCACAGATGAGAACTTCTGAGGCTTTCTCCCCCATAGGAGCTGTGTACTGGATGTGCCCTGTGGGCCTGGGCAGAGAGCAGGGGTGGAGGTTCTGAGCGTCCAGAGAGCTGCCCACCTCACAGGCCCCTAGGCTCCAAGACCAGCCAGTTCTCGGTGACCATCTGTATGTCCTGGCCACTGAGAGGCTCCCGCAGCCTCACCTTCACCTCCAGCTTGCCCCCAGTGGGCTTCCTTCCATCCAGGACCTGAGGATCACAGAGAGGGAGATGGTAACTGATGGGGACGGGCTGGGAGCAGGCAGCTCCCTATGCTCACAGGTAAAGAATGAGGAGCTACAACATTCTGTGGTATCAACATAGGAGTCTCTACTTCATGACAACCCTGGTGGTGGGTCCAGAGAGCTGCCCACCTCACAGCTAAGTCTTACCAGAAAGAAGTAGTATGTCAATCCAAGTAAGAGTTCTCACTCAGTTTCCCCATGGAAACTCCTGGGAGAAATTCTCTGGCTTAAAGGTGCAGCCTGAATAACCACAGCCCAGACCCTTCCTTCACAGATGGCCCAGAGAGTGGATGTTCTATTACACAGCCAGTGTGGCAAGGCCAGGACTAGAACCCAGGCCAGGGGTTCCTTTCTAACCCCCATGCTGCCTCCCTCCTGGGCAGGAAGGGGGAAGCTGATGTGCAAAACAGTGAGTGCTGCAGCCTCGAGAAGCCTAACCACCAATGCGGCCAATACAGAGCCCTTAAGAAAACCCCAGGAAAGGTGGTGGAGGGAAGTGGGTGCGCCGTAGTGGGAAAGCCCCACTGACGAAGGCACCAGCAAGGGTCTTGTCCACACGCTGCTGAGGACACCCTTCTCTCTGGAGCTCAGTTTCCTCATGTCAAAGGCAAGCTCTCAGAGTCACTGCCTGTGAAATCTGTTGAGTTCGTGGAAGCTTAAGGAGCTGTCTGGGGCCAATTCCTTAACAATCTGGCTTCATTGTGGCGGGTCCCAGCTTGTGAAATACCTTATCAACTTTATGTCCAGAGCTTGTTTCATTCTGTCAAGCTGCCAGACTACTGCCCAACCATAACTCTGTCCTTCCGTATCCAGGAGTTTATATGTGCCAAGGTGACAGCAATGACCGGGCCCTGCCATCCACCATCCCTGGGAACTTGAGTGGCCCAGAGTGTCATGGAAAGAACATAGCTGCTCTCTGAAAGGGCGATGCTATAAAGTTTTGTCAGACCCTCTGAATCTCAGTCTGTAAAATGGGAATAGCACCTATTGCACAGCACACTTCTGGATGTTTTTAATGGACTGATGCTCAGTGAACGTGGGGCTTTACTTGCCAAGCCCTCTGGTTTTCCCACCCTACCTCTACAATCTCTGGGTCCTACCTCCAAAATCTCTCTGATCTCACACTCATTCTCCAGCCGCTCCAGTTTCAGGTGGGCTGTGCCGACCAGCTTGTCACTTCTGAAGAAGGATCTGGGGAGCCAAGGGTCAGCAGAGGGTTGGACTGGGCAGGGAAAGCAGGAACGAGCTGGCTGAGACCAGCACAAGAAAACTGAGTAGTAGTGGCAGCAATAGAAGCCTTTCCTTCCTCCCAGCCCACCCTAGCATTCTGACCGACAGGGGGCTCACCCTTTGTGGAGGATTTCAAACTTGATTCCTTTGCTTTGGATCACCCTTCTGAAGCCCCGGTGGTTTCGGTTGATGTTTAATTTGAAGAGCTGATCAAATTCTGCAAGAGTGAGAGGAACTTGGCTACCAGGGATTTCCTGAGGTGGTGGTAACAGGCCTGGGGGCTGATCTCCCCTCTGGATCACTCTGCCTGTAATTCAGTGAGACTACCACCAGAGGGTGGTAGAGCCTAGGTCCTGGCCTTGCAAATCCACTTGGACAGTTCTTGTGCTCTTAGACACAGATTTTGCTCAAATGGAAGGGACATGGAATTTGGAGTCACGATTGCATTCCCACTACTTTTGTGCTTGGAGGTCATAGGCAAGTCCCTTTTTCTCTCCAGGCCTCAGTTTCCCCAACTACATAAGAGGAGTTGTAATACCTGCCTTTGTCTCCCAAGTTGAGTACCACATAAGATAATAGATCTGGAAACACAAATGCTGCACATACACATATCGGAGAATGAGGGAGGAGAAAGCAGCTCTCACCTGGAGAGTTTGTGTTCTTCACCACAGCTGTTTTGCTTTTTTGAGCCTGGTCCTAAAGCAGTAAGAAGGGAGAAGTGTGGGCAGCTTGAAAAAACAGGTCTCTTGGGCCAAGTCGGTGTTGAGGGAAGGGACGCCTATAGATCTTCAAACCCCTCCCTATAACCAGACCTTCCAGGGACTGGGAGAAATTGAGCACCAGGTCCCCGAACAGAAGATGGGGTTCAGAGGATCCTATCTCTACCTGAACCTCACCGAGTTAGGGTAGTGGAACTCAAACCGCACAAAAGCATCCAAGTCATCAGGGGTCACCCCTAAAAAGGAGAAATGGGGGTCAGCACCTGAGGTGGAGGGGAGCCAGTGCCTCCCATTGGCTGGGGGTACAGTGTCTAGGCAAGAGCCTCCTGGAGTCGGGGTGGCCCTAGGGCTACCTGGAGGAGCTGGGAGGTTCATTCCCCGGACAATGATCAGATGCATTTCTGTGCTGTTGAGTTCCGAGAAGATCCTATAGCCAGGAAGCCAGGAGAGAGAGCCCAAAGTGAAGTCATGCAGTGGGAAAGGGTCCCCCTTCCAGGGACTGCCTGCCTGCCAGGTAGTGCTCAGGAATAGAGGGTGCAGGAATAGAGGCACAGCTCGTCTGGGCTAGGAGCAGCAGAGCTGGTACGAAGACCTCGGTCTAGAGCTCCTTCCTCAACCACCACAGCTCTGAGCTCCTCCCAGACAGGCACCACGCCCAACCTCCCACATCCCTAGGCCCAGTGCCTATGGCAGGACCAAGCCCGGGAATTCTTACTAAAGGGGCCTTGGCTCCCAGCCTCTTGGCCCATCCCTACATGGAGCCATTGTCTCAGGCTTTGGTACCTCACAGTCTGGAATGTCTTCAACTCAAAGTGGTGGCTAGGAGGGTCGAGGCCCCGAGCCTGGGCCAGCTGCAGGATCTCAAGCTGCTTCTTGCGGTCCTGAGCAAGCTTCTCAAACCTGACAGGGACAGGTGCACACGTTAGCTCAACAGGCCCATTTCTGCTCCCCGCCCCACGTGCCCCAGCCCTGCATTTACCGGGTAGTCTCGGCCACATTGCCCTGGTGCATGAACTGCTTGGAGAACAGCAGACACTTCTGAAAATAGAGGCCCAGAGTGGGTCTAGGTTGGTTTTAGAGGCCTGACTTCTGAAAGCTCCAACCTTCTCCTATAGTCTCACCCCTCTCCTCCCCCAACACATACCCTCCCCAAGATCACTTTCCAAGTCCCTAAGTTTTTGCTGTTTTCTTTCTTGATGATAGCCACACCCCAAAATTCAATTACCACACTCCTATTTTATTACCCAAATTATTTACTACAGAACATTATCTTATGGTTTTTGGGTTGTTTTTTTTCATAAATCACAATAATATTTGTGCAAAACCTAAGAGAAACATCACTTCAGAAAGTAGACTTCTGGCAGCAGTTCAGATCGATATGTGCAAATATACATATATGTCTATTTTCCTATATACATATATGTATCTGTGTCTCCTACCACTTCCTCCGATCTTCAAAGTACTTTCCCCTCCAGCCTGTTGTCTGAACTTCATAACCACCTGGGATATTAACCATCCCATTTTACAGATGAAAATGTGGTGCAGAGAGGGGCAGTGTCTTGTGCCAGGTCAACAGCCAGTAAGTGGAAGAGGCACAATTTGAAACCAAGCCTCTCTGGTCTGAGCCTCACGCCTTTCCCCAAAGGGAGGCTGTGGGCACTGAAGGGAAGAGAGACAGCAGTCAACTGACCTCATGCTGCTCCAGAAGCATTTTTTGTAGCTGAGCGTACACTTCCTCGGCCTTCTGGGAGAGGCGCAGGTCCTCATGGTGAATGAGGATAAAGTCACCCTCCTCATCCGTCAAGGGTGAAGGCACCTGCCAAGGTCACAACGCCCCTCGGGCGCCAAGAGTCAGATTACCCCCCTACTGGCCCAACAGACACAGGAACCCAAACGGAATGGTTCCCCAGCTTCTAACCACCAGTGTTGGGAACTCATTGCCTCCCGTCTGTCCCCGGCTGCCGAGATGCTCTGCCTCCCACTGGCTTGTCATCACTGACCACCGGCAGCCCACCTGGCCTTTCCTGGCCTCTCTTGGGGCCATGGGGCCGAGACGCATAAGCAAAAGGCTTTTCCAGGGGTCACCACATCCTATCCCAGGCCCACCTCTCAGGTTGGCTGGAGGACCTCAGGGAAGGTATGGCTGATGGCAATGGACAGTGGCGTCCAGGCAGCTGCCTGGTTCACAGCCCTGCTGTCAAGCCTACCACCTGCCTCTTCTGCCTGAAAAGTCCTGCTTAACCAGGAGGGACTCACCTTGGCGAGGTCTACAGGTCTGCCGGCTCGGACCTGGATGATCTGAGCCTCGAGGCATTTGGCCAGCCGCAGGTGAGCTTTGGCCTGTTCCAGGTCCTGGCCACGCTTGGCCTGCAGGGCTGCCCGCTGGTACTGCAGTTTGCGGGCCTCTAGCAGTGCCAACTGCTCCCGCACTGAAGGGAGAGCGATGCTGGTTAGAGCCATGCCTGCCCCTCACTAGAGCCTTCAGTCCCCCACCCCTCTTCTCCCCAACTCACCAGAGGGACTCAGTGACTCCTTAGAACTCGAGGCCTTGGGCTCAGGCAGGGGCCGGGAGGAAGATACCAGAGGCTTCTTAGATACTGGGGCCTGGGTTGGAGGCTCATCCTGCAGGTGCCCAGGAGGAGGTCACAGGGAATCTGCTCCCCACCCGGCCGCAGCAGCTTGGACTCTCTTGTTAATATTGCACTAACTTGCTGTGTGAACTGAGATGAATGGCCTCCCCTTGTGGGCCCTCCAGAACCTCAGAAGCTCTGAGCTAACCTTCCCAACAGCAGACAGTAGGGTATTAGGGGTAGAACGTGGGCTCTGGAGTTAGAAAGACATCATTTTGAATCTAGCTCTGATAATGCCTATCTGGGTGCCCTTGGCCAAGTTTTTTCTCTGTAAAATGGACAACAGAGTCTGCGTTTACCCCTCATCTGCTACCCCCGCCCCCATCCCTGGAGTCTTAGGCCCTCAGCCAAACCTCATCCTCATCCCCATCTTCCTCTGCGGGGGCTGTTTCCTCGGAGGAGGCCAGTTTCTGGGCAGCTGCTAAAGCAGCTGCTACTGCATCCGCCTCAGTGCCTGTGATGGGCTCCAGACCAGGGATGGGGGGGAATCCTGTAGGGGAGAGAGCTGTGTGAGGGCTGGGGTGGCCTCTGTGGGCTCAGCTGGGTCTTCCGGGGCATGGCTGGGATGGGTGGCTCCCACAGGTGGAGGCAGCTACCGGAGAATCATTTCCCCTCCTCCTCAGAGATTTCAGTGACCCTAGGCCAAGCACCACTTACCTGGAGGAACAGGCAACTCAGCAAAATCAACTTTGCGTCCTGCTCGGTGTGCTCGCATGGCATCTTGATATTGCTGCGAGGGAAGAAAGGGAGGGGCTATTGTAGCAGCAGTCTGCAGGCTCCCACAGAGACGAAGAGGAAGACTGAAAACAGCCCCAGGAAGAAAAAGAGCCCCTGAGGCAGCAAGAGCTTGAAAGAGACAGAGAGATGGAAACTCTAGCTGCAAGGGCAGAGAGCAGACAGCCAGAGAGGGGCCGACATAGGCGGGTTTCACGGCTGCAGGCCCACCTTGGCAATGCGCTCGTGCATCCGGGCCTTGCGCTCATCCCCACTGGCCCGGGCCTGGATGCCTGCCTCACGGTACTTGTTCAGCCTCTGCTGCAGGGCGTCCAGCACCGTCTGTGGCTCAGCATGGGCCACTTGAGAGGAGGAAGGAGATAGCATCAGCCCTGCCTACCTCTCCCCAGTCCCCACTCCACAGTCCCACCATCCCATCCTACCTGGGGTTGCTGGGGTGTCAGGGGCCATCACTGGCTGCACTCGCTCCACTGCTGGGGGTATGACTGTGGGTGCTGTGAGGGCCTTGGAAGCCTGTGGGAGGGGCTTCAGGTCTGGGGGACCCAGAGCAGAAGTATAGGTGGGGGTGCCCAGCCAGTCCCAGCCTGAGCAGGTTCCCTCCACCATCCCCATACTGACCCTCAGGCGCTGGGGGCATGGCACTCAGGTCCACAGGCTGCCCCTTCTCCAGGGCCTCCAGGACGGCACCAAATCTCTGCACAGTAGTAAGCAAAGCAGGTGTGGTCATAGCCAGGGAATCTCAAGAGCCTGGGCTGAAAAAGTCCCCCTCAAGCCCGGTCCAGCTGCGTGACCATGAGCAGGCCACTTTCCCCAACCGTGAAACGGGCTGGACAGAGGGCCCCTGAGCCAGATGTCATACCTTCCCAATCCACATGAACTCTCGGGCACGGTCTAGGTCTCCAGCCCGCTTGGCACTCAGGGCAGCCACTTTGTACTCCCTCTGTCGGGCCAACAACAGGGCCCGTGGGTCTGGGTCTGAACCGGGTGGGGCAGATATGCCAGGGCTGCCCAAGCTGGCCTCAGGCTGAGAAGGGTTGTCTATGGAGAAACAAAAAGCCCATCAGGGTCAAAGAAGAACGTGCACACCTTCGGCTGCCGGCACCCACAGGAAGGTGTGTCTCTGGCCATCGACTGGTGAGATGGGGAAGCAGGCCATGGCCCTGGCCTTGGGAACTAGAACAGGATTTGAGTGTCTCCAGATACCTGGCAACATGGTGGGGGGGCCGGGAGGGTCTGCATCAGGGCTCCTGTTGGTTGTTTCCTGAGAGGCCGGGGATTTCTTGCCCAAGGCCACTGGAGGTGGGATCTCCTCCTCATTGATCTTCCTGCCTTTCCTCACAGCAACCAGCTGGGCCTCTAGGGTCTGAGGGAGAGAAACAGAAACCCAGCCGGACCCTTCACCTCCATCAGGCCAGTGGGGAGGCCTCCCCCCACTACTGGCCCAACCTCCTGCTGCCCTCAGCCCCACTCCTCCCAGCCCTGCTCCCTGGCTGTGCCCACCCTACCTTTAGGCCACGCTCACAGCGCCTGGTTTTGGCTGCTTCACCTGCCTCCTTGGCGCTGGCCGCAGCTTCCCGGTAATTGCGGATCCGATCTTCCAGCAGAGCCTGCAGCCCCTGAGGCCCTCCAGCCTGTAGATACTCCAGCTCAGGGCCTGGCCACTCCAGGGCCAGCTAGGCCCTTGCTGCTCCCTCCCTGCAACAAAGCTGCCCCAGAAAACCGAGCTCTTGGGTTCGAGGAGGAGCTCCTCAAAGCCTCAAGGAGGAGGCAAAAGGCCATATCAGAGGCAAACACAGAGGCCCAGACCAGCTGTGATGGGCTACAGAGGATGGTCTGGGAGAACAGAGACCTGTGAGGCCAGCCAGGCACCAAAGAGTTCCTCATGCTCAGTCACTGCTTCAGCAGGGGCACTGCTGGGGAGGGCCCGAGGGTTACTGCCGTCTTCCTATGCAAGCTATGCTGTATGCATGTTATACACGGGCACGCAGGGCTGTCAGGTCCCTTAAGAACCTACCTGAGCTGCTGGGGCTGAGGCTGTTAGGAGAGGTGTCTGCACTGGAGGCTCCATGTTTTCCTGTCCCTTCTCATCCTCAGAGCTACCCATGATGGCTGCCTCATTGCCATGCAGGGACCCAGCTTCTCCATCTGCACCCAGGACCTCTTGCAGCTCAGTCTGGGGAGACACAAGTCACAGGAGCTTGGGAGCCTCGTGGCCATACATACTGTGATAGGATCTGAAAAGAAAGGGCCCTCTTCCCCGCAGTACTTCCCAGCATCAGTCACTGTGCCTGAAAGCCCCCTTTACCAAAACACTTCTTTAATCTGACTGAAGACAGTCTTGAAAACAGTGAGACCACAAGTCTGAGAACCCCCAAGTACAGAGTGCAGACCAGACATCAAAGGAAACTAGTCTCTGCCCTGACTGGTTTGGCTCAGTGGATAGAGCGTCGGCCTGCGGACTGAAGGGTCCCAGGTTCGATTCCGGTCAAGGGCATGTACCTTGGTTGCGGGCACATCCCCAGTAGGGGGTGTGCAGGAGGCAGCTGATCGATGTTTCTCTCTCATCGATGTTTCTGGCCCTCTATCCCTCTCCCTTCCTCTCTGTAAAAAATTAATAAAATATATTTTAAAAAAAAGAAAAAGAGGAAACTAGTCTCACACTGTATAGTCAGGAAACAGCCCCAAGAAGGGCAGGGCAGTTGTGCAACATCAGAGCACACACAGGGGCAAACCCCAGCCTCCTCTGCAGTTTGATCAGGCCCAGGACACCAGCTTGGCAGACGTACCAGCAAGTCTGTATCGTCCTCCAGCCCTTCTTCCTCCTCCTCCTCCTCCTCCTCCACATCCCGCATACAGTCCGCTGCCAACTTCTCGATGTGGGCCATAGGTAAGGGGGCTGGGAAACAGAGGGTCAGGGACTCAGCAGAGGTCCATGAAGAGTGAAGGAGAGCCTTCAATGACTGTACATTTCTACACCCAGGTAGAAACCCTGCCTTTCCACAGCCAGTCCCACCTGGAAAACTCCTGCTCTTCCATTATGACCCAGCTCCAAAGACCCTCAGCAGGGAAACCTTCCTGGACCCTTCTCCGCACTTTTGCTATCGTTCTTCACAGACACATCCATCCTTTTCTCCTAACTACACCTGTCATGTATGTAAAGACTTTTAACATCCATTTGAGCTTCACAGTAATTCTGTAAGATAGGTCATATTATCCCTTTTATAGAAGTAAACTGAGAACTACCAATATTAATTTTCCTATTAATTGCAATCCTATAAGTAGCAGAGCCATGATTCAAACCCAGGCTCATCTAACCCCAAAGGTTTGGACTGAGAAAAAATGGAGGGCCATGGTCCTCCCATTATCCTCAGCTCAGGGGTACAGGGGTTGGGGGAGGTTTTCCCTGAGGGTTCCTGGTGAGAAGAGGAAGATTTAGATCCTCTGACCCTCCCAGACTTCAGGTCTCTGTCCTCTTCCAGGCTAGGCAGGAAGATTCTGCTTATTCATCGGATACAACTTCTATGCGCTGATTAGTGCCCAATTCAGTCTGTGCTGAGCCCCTACTCTATACCAGGCCCTGGCTGGGCTAAGGGTAGAGACCTGAGTCAGCCAGAGAATCACACTGCTGACTGTCCACATGAAGGGGGCAGTCAGGGAAGGAGTGAGCTCCCCATCACAGGTGTGTGAGCAGGGCAGGACGAGCTCTTGGTGAGAGTGCTGCAGAAGGGACATGGGTAGCAGGACGACCAGGCGATGTGGCTGCATCCTCAGAGCTGTGAGGACTCTCTCCACCACCTGCTTGAGCCCATCTGGTCCCAGCACCAAGTCCAGCCCAGCACCGACAACTTACCCTTCCCTTTGGGGACTGGCTTCCTGCCTGTGGTCCCTGCTTCCCCAGTGAGGGCCAGCAGCTCAGCCTCCAAGTCCTCATCATCTTCAGTCTCCTCCACCCCCAGCAGCATGTCCTCAGGGCTCAACTCCACAAAGAGCCCCAGCTGAGAGCAGAGAAGATTTCTTAGGAACCATACAATGGGGACAAGGATGTAGCCCAGCCCCACAGCCAGGCTCCTAGAGATCAGTGGCTCCTTCACTGTGTGAGGCCCAATGTGCAGAAAGGGAAACTGAGGCCTACAATATTACCCCTTAGTATACTCCCTGGTGACTATAAAGACAGTAAGACCACAATGCCATTATTATTACAACAATGACAGCACTGTATTTACTTAGCACTCACGTGCTTACCTTAGTTAATTCTCACAATCCTAAGGGGTAGGTTCTATTTTTAAAAAAGTTATAAAACACACATAACCTGGAAACTATTATCATAACCATTTTTAAGTGTTCAGTTCAGTGGCATTAAGTACCTCACACTGTTGTGCTACTATCACCACTCTCCATCCACAGAACTCTTTCCATCTTGCAAAACTGAAACTGTGTACCCATTAAACAACAACTCCCCATTTCCCCTTCCCCCGGCCCAATGACCACATTCTACTTTGTCTGTATGAATCTGACTACACAAAGGTAGGCCCTTTATCACATTCAGATGATACTGAGACAGCCTTGTTAAGTGCAGAACTAGAATTTAAAATGAGGTCATATGACTTGAGTCTCTGCCCTTTGTCCTACACCTTCCTCACCTGCCTCTTTTAAGAAGTCCCAGGACTTGAGCCCAGAATAGAGATTAGGGAACAGACCCCTAAGGCTGCAAAGCTCTCCCAGCGGATTAGCCCTCAAGCCCTGGCCTCTGTGGCTGGTAAGCAGAGCTGTGGCCCTAAATGAACCCCTCAGAGTGCCGAGGCCCCATCAGTACCCCATGAACTGGTGGTTCCTGAAACCTCCAGATCCCTCGTAAGGAGGCGGCCATGGCAGGAGGGTGCCTGGGTTCAGGCCTCATTCCCCACGTGTGCGGCGGCGGAGGCCAGGCAGTGTCCCTAAGGGCTCTGCCAACTCCAGGAGGCACCGCTCCAAGTCTCTGCGCTAATGGGGACACCACTCAGATGGCCCAGATGGCCCACGCCTGGAGGAACCCCCACCCCGGCTCAGGGGTGAAGGCATTTACATACCTGCTTGGCCGCTGCCACACCCTGCCCACGGGCCTGAGGGCCCTTCCGCGGCCTGGGCCCCGGCATCCTGGCGGCCTGGACACCTGTCTGGGGGGAACGGACGAGACTCAGACTGGAGCAGCCCATAGGCCCCCTCCCCAAAAGCGCTCCCTGAGTCAGGCTGGTCAGGAGGAAAAGGCAATGCTCACACCGAAGGATGAAGGAGGATCACGGAAAGCACAGCCCCGGAGCAAACACTAGGAGGCAGAAGGGAGGAGGCCACCTGCCAGCGGGCTGAGGGGAGTGCGAAACCGACGGCAAACCCGAGTGGGCGGAGCCGGGAGACAGGAGTAACCGCAGGCCGGGCGGCGGGTATAAGGCTCGGCTGTCAAACACGGTAGCCACACGTGGCTACTTCCATCGAAATGAACGGAATTAAAAATCCAGTTCCTCGGGTACTGGCCGGCACAAACACTGACCTTTTATCATCACAAACATTTCTCTTGGGCGGTTCTGTCTAGTCCAGAGGACTGACTCCGCGCCCTGGTTCAGGGATCTCACAACCTCACGGGGCCTACTCTGTCAGGAGACCCCGCGCCGGCACCGGGGGAGCAGACATGAATGTGACATGTCCCCAGCCTCTCGGAACATTAACGCGGGGAGACGGCCTCGTGGACGGACACACGCCCCCCGGGGCGCTCCGGCCCCGGCGGAGGGAACGGGCTCGGCCGCGCTGAGTCCGCTGGGAGCTGGGAAAGGACCCCACGCCGAGGGCGCGACCAGAGGGTCGTTCTGGGGGGAAGAGCCGCTTGGCCTCCGCAGGAGCCTCAGGACCCGGGGCTCCTGGAGCCTAAACTGCGCGGCAGGACGTGGACAAGTGCGGCCGCAAAGGTGCGCGGAGCCGATGTGAACGCCTCGACACCTGGTGGAATCCAGGCAGCATCCCGGGGCCAGGGCCGGCGGGACCGGGCCGGCGGTTCTGATTCTGAACCGCCGCGGGCTGCAGCCGGGAAGAGGCAGCGGGAGCGGAGGCTGCAAACCGTCCCGGCCGCAACGGTCCCGGCCGGCGGGGCGCGCTGCGGGGCGCGGGGTGGCGAGAAGCGGCTGGAGGCCGGAGACGGGGGTGGAACGCCAGGGGCTCCGAGGGTGAACCAGGCTGCGGGCGCCCCGGGGGGGCAGGGGTGACTTCAGGGGTCAGATTTTTAGCGGCGGGGCTGGGGGGCGGGCCCGGCGCCGAGCGGGGGCGGAAGCGCGGCGGCTCAGGGAAATCAGGCGAGGGCCAGTCCGAACGCGCCCGAAGTCCTGCAGGTCCCCGGGGCCCGGGGCTGGGGGCGTCGGGTGCCCGGAGCCCCGGG
>NW_005871085.1:6917468-6939107 GCF_000147115.1 Myotis lucifugus
AGGTCACCCTCGCCGGGGGGCGGAGGACAAGAATACCTCGCGGCGGATCCGGCACCCACCCGGGCCTGCTCTCGCCCCGCACCGCCCGGGACTCCCGTGGCCACCGGGCGGCGGCGGCGGCGGCGGCGGCAGCCGTGACAGGAAGTTCCCCCACGGAGACGCGCGCGCCCGAACACGTGACTCCACGCCCGGCAACACGCAATGCGCATGCGCCAGGCGAAGCGGGTGTGGCGCCCAACAGGTGACTCCGAGGGTGGAGTTCTGGGCGCGCCGGCAGCGCGAGGCTAGTTTTGCGGGCGGGTCCGGGGAGCCAAGCGGCCTGCACAAATGCGGTGGGTGCGACAGCTGCCCTCGCTCCATTGCACCTTCCCCACCAAGTCGCCTCCTGGGCGGCTCCCAGGCGCATGCTTACCTCACGGCCTTGCTCTGCCCTGTCGCGTGGGTCCGGCTGGCGCGGACCCCACCCAAGGGGAGGGCTTCTCTGCTTGCCACCTTCTTGGTGTCCTTTGAGCTTCTCCAGCAAAATGGGGGCGCACCATATATTTTTTAAAAGTATTTTTATTGATTTCAGAGGGGAAGGGAGAGGGAGAGAGAGGTAGAAAGATCAATGATGAGAATCCTTGATCAGCTGCCTCCTGCACGCCCCACCCTGGGGGTGGAGCCCACAACCCTGGCATGTGCCCTGATTGGGAATTCAACCCTGACCTCCTGGTTCATAGGTGGATGCTCAACCACCGAGTCACGCCTGCCAGGCCATATTTTTAAACATTTAGTAACTGTACCTTTTCCAATCAGGAAGTGGGTTAAATATTTAAGATATGACCGGCAGTGGGTGTTCGCTGCACCTCTTCATGACGTTTAACACCAAGTTCTTACTCCCCTACTCTGCAGGGCAATGAAATGGGGGTGGTAAGAGGCATTACAGAGCATCTTCCATCTAAAACAAACCTTGCAACGCACTCCTGCATATCTCAACTTTTAAATTATGTTTTGTAGTTAGCAATTGGAAGAATCTTGCATTTTCCTTGGACAAAGAGCTTTTCCATCTCCTATTGCTTTTGGTTGATTGGTTGCCCAAAGAGACTGACCTTAGCAGTGTAAAACTGAAGTTTTATTCCAATTTTTGTCATTAAATATAATGAAACTAGAGGCCCAGTGCACGGATTTGTGCACCGGTGGGGTGCCTTGGCCTGGCCTGTGCCTTCTCACAATCTGGGACCCCTTGGGGGATGTCGAACGCCAGTTTTGGCCCAACCCCCACAGGCCAGGCAGAGGGACCCCACTGGTGCACGAATCTGTGCACCAAGCCTCTAGTATGCAGCATATAAGATCTTTGGTTAATCTCTTCCTGCCCTACCCCCTGAGATTCATCAGTCTGTCCCACGTTTCCATGCCTGTGCATCTGCCCTCTTTTGGTCAGTGCACATCATAGCTACCGGTTGAACAGTCGCTTAGGCTTTTATATATATAGATATTTAATATATCCTCAAAGGTATACAGTATTTCACATTTGCTAGAATGCAACCTTCACTGTTCTCTAAGTTATCCCCCAGTGTCTAAAGCAATGCATTGTACATAGTAGGCATTCAATAAAAATAGTTCCTATTCCTGGTGTGAATTAACATGAGCACCAATCACTCACAAGTTTAAGAATAAACAGCACAATAATACAGTTGAAACCACTTATACACCTATCATGGTGCAAGACTTTCCTAAAGAGCTACCTACTCTCCTGAGTTATCCTTGAGCATTTCTTTCTATTTCTACTATGTATATATACGCCCTTAAATAATCCATCTTTTTGCAAGCTTTAACATTATATCATTGATATCACTGCATATATTCTTCAACTTCTTTGCTCAACTCTATTTGTAAGCTTCATCCACATTGACACTTGCAATTTATCTAATTATTTTTCATTTCTGTATGGCATTTCATAGTATGAAAATAATATACTTTTCCAATGGCTTGCCATTATAGTATTATGAACATTCTTGTATACAACTCCTAGGGTACACGTGTTTTTCTGGGGTATATACCTACGAGTGGAATTGCTGCCTCATAGGATTTCCGCATTTTCCAGACTAAATACCAAATTATCTACAAAGTATTTAATCCAGTTTATACTCCCATCAGTGGGGCATTTGGATTCCAATTGTTCCATATCACCATTGACAGGTTTTCTATTAGATGTGAAAAGGTTTTGACTTGCAGGCCTCTTTTACTATGTTTCCATTTTGTTGATCATTCCGGTTTCTTAGTCTGTGGATTACTTATTTACCATTTTCCCTTTTTTAAAATTATGCAATTCTTTTATAAAATTCACGAATTGTATAATTCTTTAAAATATTCTGACTGATCCTCAGTCCATTATGTGCAGTTATAAATATGTATATACACCTACATAAGCTTTTTCTGAACTATGATAATTAGTTTCAGATATTTCATCATGATTCTAATATTCTCCTACACTATCACTCACAAAATTTAAGCTTTACATCATACTTATTAACTAATATTACTGTAGTCCACAATGTATGTAATCATTTGCATCTCTTAAATATACAACCCAATGAAGACTCACAGTACAGTTAGCTCTCATTTCTCTATTTTCCTTTAGTTTAGAATAATTCCTCCATTTTGTTTTTGTCTTTTGTAATATTGACATTTTTAAAAAGGAAAAGTTGCTTTGTAGAGTATTTTCTCCTCAACTTGATTTAGCTGATAATTTTCTCATCAAATGTCTGATTGGTCAGACATTCTGGCAGGACTAGTATAACATGGATGATGTGTTTCTCATGAGGAAGCTTTAGATGTCAGTTTGTCCCATTGTTGGTTTCCAAATAAATATTAGAATTAACTTGCAAAGTTATACAAAAAAAACCCTGCCAAGATTTTGATTGGAATTTATTTCTATTTAGAGGTTAATTACATCTTTTTATTCCTAGATACCTTATATTTTCTGTGCCATCTAAGTCTTTTTCATTTAAAGATTTGTTTTTATGATATATGGCACCTTTTTAAAATGTACATTTTCTAGCTATTCATTGCTAGGGATTCTTTATTACTGATATTACTTCCAGCATTTCTTTTTTGTAAACTAAGTTTGTTTTATTCACATTGCTCAAAAGTTAAGATACATGACATATAGTGAAAGTCTTTTTCTAACTCCTGATCATAGCCATCCATTTCTTTCCCAGGGGCACCCAACATAACCAATTTCTTACATATTTTCCCCAGACTATTTTACACCAATACAGGTGATTGTGTGCAGATATTGATATACATGGCATGTTACCATTAAATAAATGGTGGGGCTACTAACAGAAATAAAAGTCAGAGGGAGGGTTTATTTGGTTTTATAACCTGATGTTTGTAATGACTATAAATTTCCCAAACACTCTGAAAAAAGCAAATTATTTAAAAGAAAATTCCAAACTACATGGTAGTTATTTCCCTTCGTTATATTTTGCCACAAAAATTCCATGTGCTTAGAAAAATAAAGTCATGTTCTTTAAAATCAGCTGTCCTTCCTTGTGAAGCTCTTCACTCTTCTTTCAGGGCGTACAGCACATCACCCTGGCTGACGTTGAGCCGCACGCGAAGGAGCAGGTCGTTCCTGCTGGGCTCCACAAGGAGGAGGCGGCAGGAGCCCAGGTGAGAGCACACTGCCATGGTCTCTGACATGGTGGGGTATGGGAGCCCCTCCATCCTGCACAGTTCCACGTGCTGCCTGTATACCTAGAAACAAAAAGCAAACCTGAGGTCAGCTGCCGGGACGGTTAAGAGAGGAAAGGTCGTCCTGGGTCTGTATCTGATCATGTATTTCTTCTTTTAGGGAAAGCAGATACTTCTTGACCAGGATATTTAATGCCTCGGAAGGCATCAAAGGCTGTCCCAGTGGGGGCACAAATGAAGGGCAGAATGCAGTACTATCTTCAGAATCAGAGGATAGCAGGTCTGAATCCTGGTTCTAGCAAATACCTAAATATGACACCCTGGGCAGGTTAGCTCGCTTTTTGAGCTTCAGTTTTATCTATTAAATATATTATAATATCTCTTGAATTAATGGATATAAAATGTCTAGTACTGAAATTGTTACACCAAGAGTCCTGGTATCCAGGGGCTGAGAATTCCATAATGGAGATTGTCAGAATTCAAGTCAAATTTTGCTATAAGGTATTTTCCTAAGCAGACACAGTGTACAGGTACCAAGGCATGACCCTTGGAAAAGCACAGAGGCACAGAGACAATACTGAATAAAGAGGCAAAAGGTAGCTGGAAACAGATTCCGACCCTAAAGCCCCAAGTGGGTCAGGCAAGTCTGTAGTAGTTTCTGGGCAGTCTTCTAACTATAAGTCCAACCCTCACTCCCACCCCCACTCCCACCCCCTACCCCCCATCAATACTGGGAGCTTGTCAGAAGCAGGGATATTAACCAATTCAGATGGGGGTTCCTGGTTCACAGCACAGTTAATGGCACATTGTAGATGTTCAGAAAATGTTTACATACTAAAATGAAAGTCACTGCAGAAGAGCTGTTTCAGGCTCTAGAAGGAGAATAATGGGCAAAATATGACCAGTAACTAAATGTTTAAAAAGGAATGTAAAGAAGTAAAGGAAAGCTGAAAGGAAGAAGTAGCTGGAAGGAAAATGTTTTTCTGAATGTCTAAAACATGCTTATACACAGAGGTACACACTCACACACACACACACACACACACACACACACACACCTTTGACAGTTCACCTTCTAAGGGAGCCATTGCCTGTGGACACTGGCCTGTGGACACTGGTTTTAAATAAATCACTAAGGCCTGAGACCTCAAGCTTCCTTTTACTGATATTGAAATGATGCTCAAAGATTGTGATTTTAAACATGGCTCATTCTGAAAGCGTCGCCCCCATTACACCACATAAGCTGTATTAGGGCAGTGACTTTTGATTGTTCATCTTTGAACCTCCCATCCTAGAACAGTATCTGGCACATAGTAAACCTTTAATCTAATATGTAGAAGCCAGTTGCTAAAGTTCTCCTCATGCAACTAAATAAAAATATCACATAAAAATAGGTGCTGGTTTGATATTCCTTAGCATTACCAGGTTACCACAGAATAGACAAACTATCACACAGTGATTGAAATTCCCACATATTTTAACAGCACCAGACCAAAATCTAGATGGATTTTCAAAAAGGAGATTGACCACCTGTTGAAATGTTGCTTCCTCCAGTCCCGATCGACGGAATTCTGCAAGGATCGCTCTCAGGAAGCTCTGTTCCATAACAGAGGAATTTCTTAAAGAAAATGAAGACATGTGAATTCTCAGTGTGGCTGCACCAACACCAAGAGGAAAGCTGGATAAAGCTTTTCTGCATTTTTAGAAAAAAATGGGGACTACTTCCTCCTATATTATTTGGGAAGGGGTCCCCCTACCCTCCCAGAGTCTTAAAATGATATAATAAATGCCACTTTGGAAGTAAGGAAACCCAGCAACTACATCTGGAAGGGTACCAGCACCCCATGATTATGCCCCTTAAGAAAAAAGACAGCGTCTTCAGTAAATCAGAAAAACAGGCTTCCACGGCCTTCCCACCGTGGCCCTCAGGCGGTCTTTCAAAGAAGGCTCAAGGCCAGGAAGCAGAAGCATCTTACTTGATGGCAGTGATGTACGCCGATGAAAACATCTCATCCACGGCTTTCAGCAAGTGGGCCACCGTGACCTGGCCAGGGGAGCCGGGCTTCTGGCAGGAGGACTCACAGATCTCGGTGGCACGCCTGCAGATGTCCAGGCAGCGTCGTGCATCTCCAGAGAGGGCTGCTACCTACAAGAGGGATCATTTTATTCCTTGAGGCCCCTTGCCACGTCAACCAACAGATTTTGTGTTCAGCTAAAAAAAAAAAAAAGGCGTTGCTGAGAATGGACTTAAGCTTGAAGTTAAGTACTTAGTCCTAGTTGGGAACCTGGAGGAAGCCCAGATAGAAATTATCACATTGTTAACGTGTTGGTTAACAATGGGGATACGCTCTTGAGAAATGCTTCATGAGGCATTTCATTGCTGTGCAAACATCCAAATGCATTTACACAAACCTACATGGTGTAGCCTTTTTATAAGTAGAAAGAATACACCTAAAATAATGATGACTAGTATAGTAATAGTCTCTTATTATCATTATCAAGTATTGTGTATGTACATAATTGTATGTGCTGTACGTTTATACAACTGACAGCAGCTTTGTTTACAACAGTATCAGCACAAACACCTGAGCAATGTGTTATGCTACGACATTACAATGGCTATGACATCACAAGGCTATAGGGATTTTTCAGCTCCACGGGTCCACCGTTGTATATACGGTCCTTCATTGGCCAAAATGTCATCATGCAGCACATAACTTTTACTGTGCCTGGGACTCTTTCCTGAGTCCAAACCTTTGTCTTGGTTTTACAGATAACTCCAAAGTAGGAAAGGCAGAAATCCATAGCTTTACTTAATGTTAGGGAAATGAAATCTATGAGACCGGTGCCCCACAATCACACTGACACATCTGAAAACACAAGGGTTCTCATTTCTTGTCTGGAGAGAAATATGCCCCCAGAAGCAGCCAGCCAAGGCCAAGAGGCTAAGGGGGGCGGGGATTGGAGGTAAAGCCATAGCCGAGCCTCCTCACAGCATTTGTGTGAATTTTGGAGACGGCTTGGTCAATGGCTAAACAACCAGAATCAAGAGGGAAGGAGGCTGCATGTCTGGGGGACCCAGAGAAGTCTGTGGTTAGCCGAGTCAGACCAACCCACACTACCAGAGGCTACACTGTTGCTCCTTCCTTTGCATGTGCACAGAGATTGGGGTTCCTGGGCTCCGTTCACAGGGAATCCTGTCCTCTCTCCCAAACTGACTTAAGCCACTTGCAATTTAAATTTCACCGAGGGAAGCTTTGGACTCACTGTGGCCTGCAAGGATCTCTGTTTCTATAGTCCCAGTGCTTGCCAACAATCCTGATCATTAGCCTAAGGACATGCTGAAATAATTATTTCCTTCAAATATTCATGCTACATTAAGTTCGAAAAAAGCAAATTTTATAGGCATATAGATACACAACACACAAAGACATTAAAAAGCCATTTCTGGGAAGTAGGATTACAGACGTTTTTAAATGTTTTGTGTATATTTCTGTTTTCAGAATTCAAATTTAAGACGCTCAAAACGAAAGTCACTTCTCCAGTAACTCAAGAGAGAAGCATGAGCATCAGCTTATATTCTTCCCTTCCTCTGACCTCCCACATCCAGCAGGTAAGGGTGTCCTGTGGATGTTTCCACCTGTCACTTCTTTCCTCCGAGCCCATTCCACTGCCTTGGGAAGCAGTACTGTGTTCACAGCGTGGACTGGAGCTGCTGCAGAGGCCTAGAAGCAAAGTGCACAGGGACCCCGGGAGGCAAGAAAACACCCAAAGCAGTCCTCACCCTGAGAGCACCTGTGAACCTGGTGACCATAAGCATCCTTTCTGATGGCTGTGATGGTGATGGAGACAAAAGAAAAAGCTGGGGCTTACCCAACATGGACTCTAAGAGAAGACCTTATATGATCATGGGCCCAACCTCAGCATAAGGGTGAATGAGAGAACCATCCTGCAGAAGGATGGCTAGAAAAATGGCCTGTTTTGACCTTGGTAATAGGTGGTGCAGGGTTAGAAAACTCACGAAGTCTTTGCAACCAAAAGTCTTCACATGGATTTGGAGCCCAAATTTATGTTGTGTCTCCTATAAACCTCTAGTGGAGAATGTTGTTTTAAAATGGTCCCAGTGATAGTGCCCTTCAGTAACTAACAGAAACAAAAACAAATTCCAAATGAACTCAACTTCAACCAGGCCTCAATTAATTATCTGATAAAGCGCTAAGGAGCATGAGCATATAGTACAAGAAAATAAGTAAAAAAAAACAACAAGATACAATAATAAGGAAACAAGGCCACATATACATGGGAACCAGCAATTGATAGAATTGGACTCACAAAGACTTTATAAATATAGTATACAGAATACAAAATAGATGTATTCTATTTCTTTCTATGTAAAGAAATAAGAGAGGCTTGAAATTACAGGCAAGAGTTTTGGGTAAAAATACCACCCAAATTTGATGCCTCCTGAATCGTTATTAAAAGACGAAGAACCACCCAGCTGGTGTGGCTCAATGGTTGAACATCAACCTATGAACCAGGAGGTCATGGTTTGATTCCTGGTCAGGGCACGTGCCCGGGTTGCAGGCTCGATCCCACGTGGGATGTGCAGGAGGCAGCCAAGTGATGATTCTCTCTTATCGATGTTTCTATCTCTCTCCCTCTTTCTCGCTGAAATCAATAAAAACAAAAAAAAGACAAAGAACCGTAAGAGGAAGGGAAGCAACAGGAGTAAACAATATAATTCTGCAGTTGGAAAGAGGTGGCAGTGTAGTGGTTGACTTAGAAGACTGAAGAATTCCTAAGACAGTAATGAGGAATCTAAGAACAAATCTAAATTATACTAAAAATCTACAAAATGCTCAGGTTTAGTGGTATTGAAACTGGTGGTAAAGTTTGGCTAAAATAAGGAGTGCTTAAGAAATGGATGCCCTAGACCAGGAGTCAGCACACTATGGCCCCACATGTTTTTGTAATGAAGTTTTAATGGAACACAGCTATGTGTATTCTTTACCGATTGTGCATAGCTGCTTTTGGTATTGCAAGGGCAGCGTTGAATAGCGGTGGCAGACTGTTATGGCCTGTAAAACCGAAAACATTTACTACCTGACCCTTCACAGAAAAAGTCTGCTGACCTTTGCCCTGGATCAGCGGTTCTCAACCTGTGGGTCGCGACCCCTTTGGGGGTCGAACAACCCTTTCACAGGGGTCACCTAAGACCATCAGAAAACACATATATAATTACATATTGTTTTTGTAATTAATCACTATGCTTTAATTATGTTCAATTTGTAAAAATGAAAATACATCCTGCATATCAGATATTTACATTACGATTCATAACAGTAGCAAAATTACAATTATGAAGTAGCAGCGAAAATAATTTTATGGTTGGGGGTCACCACAACATGAGAAACTGTATTAAAGGGTCACAGCATTAGGAAGGTTAAGAACCACTGCCCTAGATCCTCTCCCATTTCGTGCTGTTGGATGAACATTAGGGCCACTGTGGGGAGGAAGAGTTTAGGGCTCTGAGAAAATTTTGTGCCTTGTTAATTTGTACTGCTTCCATAAAACTCTTTGCCCTGGAGATGTTCCCTCTTATACCATGGCAGAAGACCTAAGATTTATTCTCAAACAAGAATAAACAAAGTCTCTAGGCCAGGACACCAGGAATTGTCAGAGGGGAGGGATGTCCCTAACCATTTGCATCCTGAACTCTGACGCCAGCCCACCTACCACACCCCATACTGCCCTCCAGGCAGGACACAGGAAGCCAACTACAGGAAATCTGACCATCCCAATGAAAACAACTAAAGATATGGAAATTGCCCCTTAAGACTCTCCCAGTGAAGCTTACTCAAGTGCTCTGAGCTCCCAATAAGCTTTGTAGTCTCCATTCTTATACCTAAGTGGACAACCAAGGCATCTGAGGGAAGGAACAGTGCAGGATAAACCAACAGACAAAAGCACCTTGGAGGAAACGGAAGAAGATAACCTAAATAGGCATAAAAAAGGACCATTTGGAGGAAAAACATAAACTTTTAGAATTTGCATGATGGAAGTGAAAAACTCTACCCAACAGAGGATCACATGGTACCTTGGGGGATCGCTCTTGGAAAGTGAAGCCTGGAGACGAGCATCCTCTGGCCCACCTGACCCCAGAACCTAACACAGTCAGTAGCAGTTCTGAGCAGGTGCTGCAGACATGTGCTGCTGCTGTAGGCATTCAGAGTTCACACCAGAGTTCACACCATCCCAGGCAAGAGACTAGAAATACATTTATAAATCTCTTAAGTGCTGAAATACGGTGGATGGGTGGTTTCTTGTGTTCAGCTTGAGGGAGATATTTAACCCACTTTATTCTTCAGTAGCCTCAGATAAGTCTTAGTGGAATCTCGTTTGGCATTCTCCCAGTGAGCCTGGAGGATGTAAACGAGGCTGCGGCCCATGAGCCCCGAGTTTGACATGCTTGAATGTAGTCCAAATTTTATACCTACCATGGAGCGTGCACCTTGCTAGACACTGACAGGCCAGCAGAGGACATTTGGCTCAAGCGGACTAGAAAGTCCTGAATGAGAAAGTGGCCCCAGCCTCATTTCGTGGAAGAGCCAGTGGTCACCTCATCTGGCTCAATAGGAGGCAGCCACATGGAGGGCGAGACAGCAGGCCAACGATAACAACGGCCAGCACTGATCAGTCTGAAGGACAATGAACTCCACCGCCCAGCCTCCACCTGTGGTTGTTGTGCATAAAATTCAACCCCAAGGACAGCGGAGGCTGAGTCCTGAGCTTCCCCCCATTCCCTCTAATAAACTCCCCTCTTGCTGGTTGCGTCCATTTCCTGGAGCGACTCCAATCTTACAGGCACCTTATGGACATGGTTGAATTTCATTCTCACAATGACCCTATGAGGTAGCTAGTATTATTACCATTTTTCAGAGAAGTAAACTGAGGCTCAGGAAGTTTTAAAGTAACTTTCCTATAACCTTCCACACGCCTGTTAAGTGTTAGAGCCAGAATTCAAAGCAGGTTTGTCTATTTAACTATTCTGCTCCTTTCATTATACAAAGCTGTCTGCTCCCTGAATCAATTAATTTTCGTTTTAATTGATTAAGCCCACCATAGTCATAGCCCCCTATCATACAATAAGATTTCAGGAATTTTTCAGGACTTCATTTCTACTGTTTGTATTTGTTTTTACAAGACTTCCTAAATTTCTCTTCATCCCCAGAGCACCAGCACAGGACCTCACACCAACAGGTGCTCAGCAAAGAATTGCCGAGTTTTGTAGGTACAGCTAGGCCTCCCGACGGTGACTTACCTTCCTGGCAACCAGCTGGATGGCATCATCCTCAAAGGCCTTTAAGTGTTTGAGTCGGGACATTAGGATCTGCTGCAGCTGCCTGTAAGTGTAGGGCTGGAAGGACATCCTGGTGAAACCCTGGGGAGCCAGGATGACAGAGAAACAAGTTCATGGATTGCCCTCTGATAGCCCTGGTGGAAAGTTAATTCAGTCCCCAAATCCATAAGAGTGTGCAGATTTCATGCTGGGACTCCCACTGCTTCCAGCTCTTCGTTACTGACAATGGTAGTTCTCAACTACTTTTCATTTAGTTTAAAATATCCTTTTATTCTGCCAGAATCATTGAGAAGTAGAGACAAGTAGAGGTGCTCCGATGAGAGTGGACAGGAGGATCTTCAGCTCTATGATCTGTGCAGGCACAGCTCCTGGTCTCACTCGCCATGCCTAGAAGTACCTGTGGTTCAGGCTGAACCAGGGGTCCACGAGGGCAGAGACTGCATCCACCTTGCTCACTGCTACACTCTACCCATCTAACACTGCCTGGCAAGGGAAAGTGCTTAAATACATTTTAAATATAATTAAACCTCCAGGGCTCTGCAGTTTAACAGTGCACAGGCAGCAGAACATCAAGATGTGTTTTCAGCAAATCATGCAATGGCGATATGTTTAATTCCAACTTAAAATGAGAAGAATTTTAGAGTCCACATTTCGTACTTTTCCCATTTATTTTAGGGTCCTGTGTATTCATTTTTGCAGGACTCCTTAGCACAGCTTCTGCATCTGTAAGAACAACTTGAGAACGGCCCCAACACCTACCAGTCGGCTCGACACCCGGTTCATCATGAGGCGCTCTGGCAGGTCCATGGTGTTGGCGATGGCCAGGACCACAAGCTGGGCCTCCCTGTGAGTGGGCCAGTCAAAGAGATTGTACATGACATCTTGTTTCTGAGTCCACAGAAGGTCAAGCTGCCGGGGAAATGGAGAGAGATGCAGGGTCAACTACAGAGACCGCGCCAGGGCCCAGAGTGAGACCTGTCACCACTGTTTTAGCTGCATGCGCTTCTCAGGGCACATCGGCAGAGCAGCAAGGAAGTCAGTGGGCACGTGCCACTTGCCACCAGACAACAGGCTTAGATGAAGGAAGGAGCCAAGCCTTCCGTCCTGCCCAGTACTTGCTCCCAAAACATCTCGGTCAACAACCATGTGGCTTCTTTCCCAGTCCTGCTGTGGGCACCTCCTTACCTCATCCACAAGCAGCACGGTGGTTTCCTGAGAGGACCCTTGGGTGCGAAATCGCTTTGCCAGCAGTTCGGCTGCATGGTTAGCTGTTGCCTTTTGGCCTGTCATCTTCTGCATTGGGGGAAAACAGGGATGGTGAACTCTAAGGGCTTAAAGTTAAATCTGCAAACAGAGGAAGCTATTTAGTCTGAGGATTTCAGGATCCTATACTCTGCCTTCTACCCTAAACTTGGAAGGCACCAAGACAGAAGATAGAGAAAGTCTGTGTGATTGAAATGCAAATGAACCACAGACTAGTCCCAGAAGCCCCTTCAAAATCATTACTTCCTAACTTTATAACTGGACATTATCTGTTACAAGAGAACAGCTAATGAACCAAGAGTGAGGTGCAAACTTGCACCTACCTCCAACCCTTTTCTAGTCTGCCACACTGCCTCCTGTGTGCAAATGGTTTTCACCATGACAGTAAGTACTAGCTTCCAACATTTCATAACAAGCTCCTAGACGTTAAGGTCCCTGTGGGTAGGAATTCTGCCTTTGCTCTTGCTATCTCTACTCAAAGAGCAATGCCTGGCATGTTGAAAATATGTAATATGCACAAAATGAAGTAAACCTTTTTCTTTTCATGTACCACCAAGACTGTATTTTCCAAAAAGCCCAACCTGCTTTGCTTACCTGCAAGATCTGCACGTAGACTTGGTGGGGCTCTGTCAGTTTCATGCCATTGACTTCAATGTATTGAAAGGGAGGAACATCATTTGCTTGGGCCGCCTGCTGCAGACAGTGTATTACCTCGTGTACAGTGGCAGTCTTCCCGGTCCCAGGTACCCCAGAGATATACATGCACCTAGGCAGGAAGGGAAGGCGTGAGGGTTAGGTCTGTGCCAGCTGCCTCACCAGTTAGGAGTGAGCAAATGTCTGCTGAAGGAAGGACCAAGAGCCCTGAAATGTGGAGGTGGGGGCAGTTGGGACCATCCTTGGAAGCTGATTAGAGCAGGGCCTTTTCCATAGAATCATTCATTCCACAAGCAATGGCAGTGTCATTTTTCTTTGAAAAACAGAATTCCTATTCCTACAGAATAACTTTGACAACAAAAAGCTGCTTTAGAAGCTTTAGGCTTTTCCCTGTTCTCCTGACACGGGCAAAGACCATCTGGCCGATCTCTGACACCTGAGGGGTATACCAGCAGGAGCCTTCTCCCCCGACCATCCGACCTGGCTCAGCATGACTCACCCTCCAGTATGGTCAAGGAGTTTGCTTTCCACAAAGTTGTAGATATCTTGGAATTCCTTTTCCCGACAGGGAAGAGAGTCAGGTACAGCAGAAACATGCAGACTAAATAAGGGAAAAGGAGGATTTTAGAAGCATTTCACCATCTACTCAATAATAAATTGAAAGACTTATCTAGTTTCTACATAAAACCTTAATCACAAACCCAAGGGAATGTCTTCATTCTCAAATCTCTTCATGTAGTTGCATAATCCCTTTCTCCCCCCAAATCACCAACTCAGTGGTGCTAACCAAAGGTACACGTCACCTGGGAAGCTTTCCCCAAATCACATGGCTGAACCTCATCCCACAAGAGATTCTGATTCGGTTGATTTCTGGAAGGATGCAGGCTTGTATATTTTTTAAAAGTCCCAACACAGTTCTAAAGGGTGTGACACTTGAGAAGGAGCGTCCTGACTAGTCACCTCCATCCCTGAGAAAAGGATGGCAGTAGACTGGACGGTGACTCCTAGAACCAGTCTGCATTAGCTGACCCAGACACCACTGGAGAGGTTTCTTCTCTCTGAACACACATGTTCATTTTACTCTGTTATTACTCCTGTTTCACGTGAATGAACGCAGAGGCCCATCTCTTCCTATCTGAAAGGGGCCCGTGAGCAGTGTTACCTTAGCCGGGCCTCCTCTAGCACGCTGGCAGGTCCCCGGACAGCCAGGTTTCGGCTGCGGATCTGGGGAGTGGCAGAATGTGGCATTCTAGGCTTGGGCTATATTCAGAAAGAGAACATATTTCAGAAAAAAACAACACACACACACACACACACAAACCAACAACAAAGCAAAACACCATCCAGGACACATTAGCAAATCTGATTCCTGATGACTTGCTAAAAAGAAGAGAGGTGGTGTATTTCTTAGTTCTTTTATGTATAAAATACCATGATTCTCCCTCTCTCTCCTCACATCACACATACACTTTGTTCATAGTCCAAACACAATTTCTTTTTTCCAATTTACACACAGTATTAGGATTTGAAAACAATGTCAATCTGGGGAAAGAATAAATGAAAGTATGGATTAAACACTATTTAAAAGTAAAATATTACTTTAAAAAAAAGATAAGAAATTATAAAGAAATCCTAACTACCCTGCCCAAACATAAGGTTGAGTGGGAGGCATAAACTGGGTTTGATTCAGAGGATCTTCCTAGAGATTGGTTTGAAAACATGGTTAGACCTTGTTTACCGGCTTAACACCTAACAACTTTGGAGAAAACAGGAAAGGAGTAAGAAAACCTTGCTCAGAATGTATCAAAATGTCACCCCAATTAATTTACTAGTAATTAATAAATAAAAAGAATGTATCAAGAATTTGGTAGATTTCTGGTCTTTTTGATTATGCTAAAGATGCCCTCACACCCGATATGATATCTCTTCTTCTCGGTGGGACCCAGGAGATGCAATCAAACCAGAAGGTAGGGATTCTTTGCATAAAAAAGAATTCCAGGTAAGATCGCCTCACGTCTAAAAGTTATCTATTGGATTTCCTTCCATGGAGGTGTTCCAAAGAACAATATGCTCCACAAAAAAATTTAACTGGTCAAAGACTCCTGCTCTAAGGCTCTCTCTGAAGGTCGCAATAACATTAATACACATCTGAACATGGGAAGACTCTTTGTTAAAGTTCCATAGGAAGCAGAAGAGACATCCATTATTCTCTTCCAGTTACACAACTCATTACCAATACCTGAGTAGTACTCCTTGTTTCTCAGGTGTATCAAGTGACACTGTTACCGGACAAGTGACTGGACCCTGAGCAGGTCTGCCTACAACCAGCCAGTAGTGTGTAGGTTCTTGACTTCGTGCAGGAAAAATTTCATGACACGAGTCCAGGTGACTATGAGGGTACATTTATTAGGGCCGGGGACAGTAAAACAAGGAAGGGTTTAGCAAAGTAGAAGCAACAGAAGAGCCTAGGCTGGGCTGCGTTAGCTCCCTGGGAAGTCAGAGAAAAGGGGCCCTTGGAGACAGGGTCAGAGGGTGAGCCTGGGACAGCTGCCACTGCCCACTGCTCCCCTGGTTGCAAGTCCCATGGGTCCCTTAGAGTTTGGGGATGCACAGATGTGGGAGAACAGGGGGAAGGAAATGGCACGGGTTGCTCTCCAGAGGGAGAGCATGTGTTGGGTCCTTTGTTTCGAGGCTTTTATCTCTCTCTTGCAGGCAGGAATCAGGGGAGGTCTCAGCAGAATAGTCATTAGTTTTCCTGGTGTGCCCTTTCAAGTTCATGATCTTATTGATTGGTAGGTGCCAGGGCAAGGATCATTAGTTAATGCAGCTGCTCCTGGCATGGCCTACCTGGGTTTGCTGCATTTCTGGGCCTGGAGCTTAAATACAACTGAGGCCTAGACATGATCTCTAGGGAGGTGACCTTCTGTGTCTGGCTGTAAATTGCTAGGCCAGTTTGTTCAGCTGTCCGTCTCAATTTCTCTATTCCACTTGTCCTGGCTTACTGGCCTGTCTCAGAGTAAAGCCAACAACACGGCTCAGCAGCCCTGATTCAATACCCACTGAGCACTGATTACACTCAAAGCTCTCTACTGGGTTTTGTGGGAAATGCAAAGATCAAGTGCCAGTTCTTGTCCTTCCCTCTGGAAGTTCGGCTCTTGGCCATTTGGTTTTGTATTTTAAAGGGAACTCAAAAATCACTATCTACTGCACAGGTGGGGAATGTCCAGCTCGTGGGCCACAGAAGGCCCAGGAAATCATTTGGTCTGGCCCTGCCAAGGCATTAGGGGTGAGTTAATTACATGTTTGACCAAACATAGCAGGCTAGTTTTTAAGTTCATAATTTTGTATAGCCCTCGAATGATGTTATAAATATCCAAATGGCCCTTGGTAGAAAAAAGTTTCCTCACCCCTAATTCTGGATTCATTTTCAGCCCTAGGGTTCATGAATATTCCAAGTGTAATAGCTTTCAATACAACAGACCTGTACTCAGAACCCATCTATTACTAATAATAGTGTGATATCAGCCAACACATTTTAAATTGAGAAGGATGCTTCACTGGAAAATAAAGCTAAAAGAACCTTACGGTTTTCTTTGGTGTCTTGGAGGGGGTGTGTAAGGACGACTTCGTGGAAGAGCGTAGGTTCCTGGACACACAACTGCATGTTTTCCTTGGAAGGGATGGTGTCGAAGCCTCTTCCTCCTCACTGTCCGAGTCTGCAATCTCTGCTGCAGGCAGAAATTCTTCCTCTTCTTTGTCATTTTTGCTATCATCTAAAAACCTGAATGGTGGGACACATTTTCTGATATTCAGTGTTTGAAGTCTAAATCAGAGGCACCCTAACAGGTTAGTGTAGATTAGAGGTGTTTAAGAGTGTCTGCTGTGGTGAGCAGTATAAGATGTGCTCCACTTGCTTGCTACTGAGGTACTCTGGCAAGGGCTTTATTTATATTATTTTGTGACCTGTATATTATTATTCCCATTTTTATAGATGAAGAAACTGAGGCTTAGAAAGGTTATGTAACCTTCCCAAGGTTATACAGAGAGTAAATGACAAAGCTCGGCTTCACATTCAAGAGCATCAGAATCAAAGTTCATGCTTATAGGCATCCCTCTAACAGTCTTGCCAGGTGTGATTATGAGGCCCCGAGAGCCACCTATGCCCAGAACAGCATTTCTTGCCCCTTTCTAACTGACTTTTATGTAAACTAACACAATTCCAGACATACTAGGTAAAAAGGTGAATTTCAATGGAATAGCAAATAACAAATAAGAACTGTAAGAGGCTTTAAGAAGTGGAATAAGATTATAGACACCACAGATGGCAGTGACAAACGTACTTCTGCCTGCCAAGGAGCACTCTTACCGAAGCTGCTGCCTGATCCGATTCAAAGTCAAGAGGGAACTCTTTCTGCGGATACGATGGGGAGTAGAGGTAGCTTCATCCTGAGCGTCTGGTGTCTGTGCCTCCCTGCAAGGTATCACAGCAGTTTCAGGCACTGGCGATCAGCAGCAGGCTCTAGAGGAGTCAGGTGGCCTGACTTGCTCCTATTCCTTTTGCAGGAACTAATCACTTTGCTAAAAAGTTTGTAATTGACTAAAACCCAGAGAAAAAAGTTTGCTTAAAGCTTATTATTTAAATAAGACTCACCATTCAACTAGAGACCAAAATATACTAACCTCAGGCACACTATCTTGTCCTTTTTTCTCTCTGACATATTTATGACTTTACAATCTACCCTGCAGAAATGCAGCTATATATTAAATACAAAGCATTTATCAAGCAAACCTATGAGGAGCTGGATGCTGGAATTTCTGAGCAGGAAACACTGAAATGTGTAATTTCTGGCTCCTCACAGTATTTGTGCAGTCCTCACATTATGTACAAACACCGCCTAGTGCCAAAATGTAAACTTTGTTCTAGATGCATTATCTACATGTATTTGAGAATGGTTTCCAGTGTTGTTTTTTATAAACTAAAAAAATGGCTGTTAAATTTGGCAAGTAATGAAATCCATGACTATGAAGCAATTCAGGTTTAGGAAGTTATCATCTGAAGCAGTGATCCCCAAAGGGCATCTGATTATACCAGAATCATCCAGATCATTTCAAACTGCAGATTCTTAGGCCTAACATTTGGAGATTAATTCCCTATTCCTGGAAAGAGGCTCAGAAACCTGTGTTTTGGAAAACCTCCAGGTGATTCTGACACATTCAGACTTGCAACCCCCTGCTCTAACTTTACGGACTGTGACAACACATTTCACATCATGTGAACCGTCTGGATTTGCTCTGGGAGGAAGGGTAACGTCCCCTCACCTCTTTTTCATCTTTTGTGGTTTCAGAACCACAGAAGGCACCGCGGAGCTTCTCTTTCCCCCTCTTATAGGGTCAAGTGTTATTTCCTGACTAATCTCTGTGGTTTTCAAAGCTGGGACCCGGGTTCTCAGGATCATGGGACGTTCATGTGAAGCCTTGTCTTGCTCAGCACAGGAGCGTCGCCTCTCCCCCGTTTTCTCTGGGGCTTTCAGAGCTGGAGATGAGGTCTGGAGTCCATCAGGCTGAGACCTCTTAGAAGGTGAGGTGATCTCAGAGGCCACTTTCCGTTTAGTCCTGGGAGACTCCAAAGACACCTGTGAAGTCTGCTGGGAAATCCCAGTGTGAGGTGTCACAGGGAAACCTGGGCCCAAGAGAAATCACCACAAAGTGTGAATTTTCTAACTAGCCCTATACACACCCCCAATCTCATTATAGCTAAATGCATCCACTGAAGTCATACAGAGACATGAGTTCTCCATATTTTGAATTATCCCATGCGTTTCCCCTCCCAGGTCAGGTAGCTATATTATTTTTAATCTCTCTCCTAAATTCTGTGGATGATTTTCCTAGTTAGAACCATAAGTCAACTATTAAGTCAGCTTTTATAGGTAATTGGATTTCTCTGAAGTAATCTACCAGATCACTGCACATCCTCAGCCTCATTCAACAAACAGCATTTGAAAAACTTATACCAATAAATACCACATGATCTCACTCATTTGTGGAATAGTGAACAACATAGGCTGATGAACAGGGACAGATCCAGAGACAGAGAAGCAGCGATCAGACTGTCAAACCTCAGAGGGAAAGTAGGGGAGGGTGGGGGTAAGGAGGAGAGATCAACCAAAGGACTTGTATGCATGCATATAAGCCCAGCCAATGGACACAGACAACAGGGGGGGTGCGGGCATGAGTGGGGGAAGGGGAGGTTTATGTGGGGAATGAAGTCACATATGTAATACCTTAATCAATAAAGAAATTAAAGATTGGGGGGGGGAAAAAAAAAGAAAAACTTATACCAGTGGCTCTGTTGACTAACACCAAGGCCTAGATTTTTCTTAGCTCAGATTAAGTCTACCAATAGAGAGAAGTTGGATCCCTGGGGGCAACCAGTTGGGTTCAGTGAATACACAGGACCACATTAAGATTTGCTCCTCTCTCACCATGACTGCAAGCACCACGAACCTGACATTCATTCACAGGTATCAATTGAGCTGTTAAAATGGCAAGGTATGTGCCAGGTGCTCGGAGGAAACAAAAATTGAATGAGACAATCCTGGTCCCCAGTCACAAGATACTCTAGTCTAAAAGGGTAGATGATATACATGGGTGTCTATGATATGAAGTAAAATAATTGTTCTAAAGCACCTAAGTGCTAATGAAGATGGCTAATAAAGATAGAGCATGATCAATGGATAGAGCGTCGGCCTGCGGACTCAAGGGTCCCAGGTTCGATTCCGGTCAAGGGCATGTACCTGGGTTGTGGGCACATAGCCAGTAGGGAATGTGCAGGAGGCAGCTGATCGATGTTTCTCTCTCATCGATGTTTCTAACTCTCTATCCCTCTCCCTTCCTCTCTGTAAAAAACCAATAAAATATATTAAAAAAAAAAAAAAAAGATAGGGCATGAAAGAAAAGGCCAGATCTTACAGGTCTTTGAACATGAACAGAAGTAAAATAACCTAACTCTATTTCACCTATAATATAAACATCAGAAGAAAAATTTAACCAACTTTACTTCATCAATGGAATGCATTCTAAAGGCATAAAGCAATGCAAATAAAATTTTAACTTTCACTTGATTAAGTTTACTGCCAGTAGTAGTATTGGTATAGCTATTGTGAGACTCTTCCATGTGTATTAGGCTTGCTCCTGGGAGTCAGGGCTCTCCTCTCTAAAGAAGGTGAGACAATCATGTACTGTGGGAAGAAGGGGAAGAGCCCTGTTATTTATAGACTAGAAATATCAGTATGATTTCAAGAATTTTAAAGTATATATGTCTTTTAGCTCTTCTACTAGGGATCTAAAAGGCAATGTCACCTTAGTAGCAGAGATCTTGAATAGCTCATTTGCTATTATTTTTAAATCTTTATTGCTGAAAGTATTACATATGTTCCTCCTTTTCCTCCCATTGACCCCTTCTAGCCCATCCCCGGCCCCCTACCCCAGGCCTTCACCACCCTATTGTCTGTGTCCATGGGTTATGCATACAAGTTCTTTGGTTGATCTCTTTCCACCTCCCACCCACCTTCCCTCTGAGATTCTGAAGTCTGTTCCATGCTTCTATGTCTCTGGATCTATTTTGTTCATCGATTTATTGTGAAATTCATTTACAGAGCTCAGTATCACTAATCATAGAAAAATACAACAATGGCATACCAACCTCACACCTATTAGGATGGCTACTATCCAAAACAAAAATAACAAGTGTTGGGAAGGAGGTAGAGAAATTGGAATCCTTGTACACTGTGGGTGAGAATGTAAAATGGTACAGCTGTTATGGAAAACAGTATGGTGATTCCTCAAAATGGAATTACTATACAATCCAGAAATTCCACTTCTGGGTATATACCCAAAACGGAAGCAGGGACTTAAGTAGATATTTATATACCTGTACTCATAGCAGCATTAGTCACAACAGCCAAAAGGTAGAAGCAACCCAAATGTCCATTCACAGATGAATGGGTAAATACATTGTGATATGCACATACATACCATGGCATATTATTTCAGCATTAAAAAGACAGGAAATTTTGACACATGATACAATGTGGATATTCCCTGAGGACTTTATGTTAACTTAATCAGAAAAAGACAAATACTGTATGATTCCACTTGGATGGGGGAATTAAGAGTTACTGTTTAACGGTTAGAAGATGATGGTGATGGTTGTACAACAATGTGAATATATTTAATGCCACTAAACTGTGCACTTAAAATAGATTAAAATGGTAAATTTTATGTTATGTATATTTCAACATGTGTCCGATCGGTACCTGGCCCACTGCTGCACGAACTTAATATTGTAGTATGAATTAATATCTTATTCTTTAGCCTCAATTGCCCACTGTGATCCATTCCACACTTACTTCCAAGCTCTAGCCTCTTCCTTGCCCTTGGGGTAACAAGATGGGCAGGAATTTGGTGAGATTTGGAGGTGGAGTGCCTCAATTCAATCCTTTTGACACCATGCTTTGCCGTGGTCCAAGAAGGGCTGTCTATGCTGCTATTCTTGGTTTCCATGGGCTTCTGGCCTCTAGGACTGCCTTCTTGTAGCTTATTCAACTATGCAAACAATTCTGGGGATAGTGGTTTGAAGTTCTCCTCCTCCCAAGACAGTTTCACAAAAAACGTCTTCTCATTTT
>NW_005871085.1:6939207-6940383 GCF_000147115.1 Myotis lucifugus
CAAAAGCACTGAAGTTTGCATCTTCTCCTGGAACGTTCCTCTTCCAAACTAAGAGACACAGCCAAGGCATAGCATATTTCCACAGACGCCTCCTCGCTGACATCCACACTCTATGCTGGTTCCTTTTCCGGGCCATGCTATTCAGCCATGCCAAATTTCCCTACAAAAACGTCTTTAAGCATGCTCCACTGCTCAGTAGTCTATAATGGCTCCCCACTATAGCAAGATCAGATTACTTAAACTGAGTTTCAATGCCTTCTCAAATCTGGACTCATTTTACCTCCTGAGTGCTCAATACTCTTCAAAATGGCCTTCCATCATTAGTCCAGCTTGGCTTGCCACAGTCCTGCTCATTCTCACCATAGTGCTCCTCCCTAAACACACTCCTCCCTCTCTGCCCTTCCCAATCTACCTATCTTGCTGTGTCAACTTATACATCTGCCTTTCATTCCTTCACTCTGGGCCCAGATTAGAAAAATGTGACTATCGTCATGCCAGACCAAAGTCTCTCTGCAGTACCATTAAATCAACCACCTACTCACCATGAGACCACAATTCACACTATGATCTAATCTCATTTTGGGCCTGAGGTAGCTTGAGGAATAACCCATATCTTAGTCTCTGAACTAGTGTCTCAGTTCAGACTACAGCTCATCGGAACCTGATTTATCATAAAGTCCCATAACACAATTTGCCTGCAGTAATCAGCACTCTTCGTACTGCTTTATTGAAGGTGAAGTCCTCACTTAAGCAAATGTATTCAGCCTCGCAATGCTTCATGCCTACCACAATCATAGCTAAACACAATTTCCCACTGCAGTACATTTGCTAATTCCTGCTCATCCCTCAGCTCACTCCCTCCAGGAGGCTCCTAACACATGGTAAGTGAGCTCAATAAATATCTGTTAAGATGAAGTAGACAGACAAGCAGAGAAGATGACAAACAGCAAAAAATTCATTTCCGTGGGGTAAATCAGAGTCAGTAATACCTTTAAGGTCATGCAGTTTAGGAGGCAGACAGACATAAGCTTCAAGATAGAAGTGAAAATCAAGGCTTCACCTACCTGCACAGGGCCAGAGATGGTCTCGGCATCAATGTTGCTGTTACAGGCGGGGTAATCATACCAGAATATTTCCTGCACATCGGGCTTCCGAACCAATAAAATATGTTTAAAA
>NW_005871085.1:6940782-6951663 GCF_000147115.1 Myotis lucifugus
CTTCATCTGTGTCAGACACTGTGCTAAGCTCTTGATGATACTTGATTAACGTACTATTTTTAACCCTCACAATACTCCTACAAGGTAGGGACTATGGCTATCTCCCTTACATAGGCAAAGTAATCGAGTTACAGGGACCTTAGAATGATTTTTCAATGGTCACAAGACCATCCAGCAGCAATATGACTGACCCCCGCACCCATGTTCTTCTCTTTGCTCCACCACTTCCTAATTGTGACTGTCAGTCATCAAAAAAGTTACTAAAGGCATTTGAGGAGGAGCAATTCTAATCGAGTGCACTGAACCAAACATTATAAATCAATTCTGTTTTTTTTAAATATATTTATTGATTTTTACAGAGAGGAAGGGGAGAGAGATAGAGAGTTAGAAACATCGATGAGAGAGAAACATCGATCAGCTGCCTCCTGCACATCTCCAACTGGGGATGTGCCTGCAACCCAGGTACATGCCCTTGACCGGAATCGAACCTGGGACCTTTCAGTCCACAGGCCGACGCTCTATCCACTGAGCCAAACCGGTTTCGGCTACAAATCAATGCTTATAAAGAAGCCATCAAACAGTAGAAAAGCAAAAATCCTGGCAAGAATCAGTGTCAGCCACTGAAATGACTTCCGGCAAACATGTGCTTGCAATCTTCAGTGTTATCATTGTACGACACCATTAACATTACTGCATACCAGCATTGCTCCAAATAAAAGCACATACACTCTAGTGCCATCACCATCATCGCCTCTTCTCTTCCTTTGCTCTCTTCAGAGAAAGACTGAGGCACCACACAAGGATTCTAAAATCTGCACACAGGGCCCATACTTCAAATACTGAAGTCCATACTGCTGAGGTGCTCCCCCTAGTACAGTGGTCGGCAAACCTCGGCTCGCGAGCCACATGCGGCTCTTTGGCCCCTTGAGTGTGGCTCTTCCACAAAATACCATGTGGAGACGCGCATGTACAGTGCGGTTGAAACTTTGTGGCCCATGCACAGAAGTCAGTTTTCGGCCTGGACGAGTCTATTTTGAAGTGGCGTTAGAAGAAGTGGGGGTGTCCGTCGGTTGGGCGACGGGAGACGCGCGATTCATGCACGAGTTGAGTGAGCCAGTCAGTCAGCAGTCTCATGTGCAGTGGTTAGTGCTAGTCGCGTCCGCAAATCACGCGCGGGTGACAAAAGTAGTTTATTAAGTTAATTTTAGGGAACGTTGTGGAGTGAAAGAAGATGTAGTGTCGAGGATTGAGAAAGGTATGTTGAGATGGTTTGGACATATAGAGAGGATGAATGAAAGGAGATAGACGAAACAAGTATACAAGATGAGTGTGGATGGGACAGTTGGAAGGGGTCGACCTCAGCGAACGTGCCTCAGTCAGACTGAGGACGTTTTTAACAAAGGCCAGCTTAGGAGTACCATAATTAAGTTAATAACAATGTACCGCCAAAACCGGTTTGGCTCAGTGGATAGAGCGTCGGCCTATGCACTGAGGGGTCCCGGGTTCGGTTCCGGTCAAGGGCATGTACCCGGGTTGTGGGCACATCCCCAGTAGGGGGTGTGCAGGAGCGGCTGATCGATGTTTCTCTCTCATCGATGTTTCTGGCCCTCTATCCCTCTCCCTTCCTCTCTGTAAAAAATCAATAAAATATATTTTAAAAAAATAAATAACAATGTACCTACCTATATAGCTTAAGTTTAAAAAATTTGGCTCTCAAAAGAAATTTCAATCGTTGTACTGTTGATATTTGGCTCTGTTGACTAATGAGTTTGCCGACCACTGCCCTAGTGGATATTAGTTTGATGAGGTTTTCCTCCATACTCTCAAATATCCTTCCTATGTAGGTAATGTACTAGTAAAAATATCTTTATCCACTCACTCTATCAGTTCCTTTATTTTAGGCATCCAAATTGCCACAGGATTAACTCTAATTCCTCGTGGAAGAGGCAGGCTCTGGTTAGCACTACTTTCCCTTTCCTCTTCCAGTTTTAGGGGCAGAAGTGGCTTTCTGCACTTACTGATCTCTGGGAAACACCATTTTTGTTTTTCAACACTTAAACATAAGTCCCTCTGGGTAAAACACCTACTACAGTGTTTTTGTTTTACTGACTGAACATCAACTCATACCAATCAACCTACCCTCTCTCTCATTAAGAATTTGCAAAATTCATTACTAATCTTTATGCCTATCAAAAAGCAAATCACCTATTTTTTTCTTCCTCTTTCTTCCTGAATTCATCCTTTCACTCCATTCCAAAAATCCAGCCTAATGGCCATACTTACCCACTCCTAAAAATAATGGAAAAGCTAAATTCTTGAGCCCCCGCCCCCCCCGCCCAAATCCCATTTTATCCAATACTGCTCTAGTAAGGAAGTCCACTTGATGGAAGAAGGTACAGCTAGCGCTAAAGTAACCCCACTTCAGAATCTAGGGTTCACACCTTATATGCTGCTGTGAACAGAGGCTTCAGTAACTGCCCCCCTTCCCTACCACCTAGCACTTCCCAATTATTCATGACAAGGAATGGTTTTCATTCCAACCCAAAACTCACCATCTTCAAACAGCTCAATCAATTTAGCAACATACGGATTGTCATCATCATTCCCTTCAACCAACACAAACTGTCCAACTTGAATGCGAATCTCAGTCGAACAACCTTTTGATGTCACACTCATCTCTCTAGGAAGTAACAGGGGAACATGTTAGGAAAGTGCTCTCCAACTGGAAAACCCCCTAAATAGTTCTCTCTGCTGACCAATTCTCCTACTGGAAAAACAATTCACCAATTTCTATGCAAGAGTAGACAAAATGGGTTGAATGAATTGTTTTGGCATGAATGATTAATCCAGAAGCCTTAATATGAACCCTACTTCCCTCAGCCTTCTATCGAAGGCTTCCAAAGGCATAAAAGCTGCCCAATAACAATATCAAATGAATCATGGATCTCTAGGGCTGGGAGCACATAGTAACATTTAACCCTACCCTGTTATGCAGAATTACATAGACTCTACCTTAAATGACAATGTCATGCATATCACATTTTATTAACCTAACGTCTTCTTTTATCATTAAACTGCTATATTTATGCTACCATCTTCTTGCATCAAATGAAACCTCTCCTTACAATCAATTCATATTTACTATCCCTCAGTCCTCAATATATAGTAACGAGAACAGGCTAGATACAAGTTATTAACAGTTTAGCCCAGAGAAGTTATATTTCCAGGACAACCAAATCACTCACTTGTAGGTTTGGTAGTGTAGTTTTCGATCCAACAATGGGCTGCCAACCCACGAATAAGTCGGTCTGCTCTTCAGCCTTGTAGAGCAGTACGCCATGGCTCCTGTGTAAAAGTCACTAACTCTGAGTAAACATGACAACACTTCGATGGATTATAGGACACAATTCCCGCTTTCAATGAATTCAACCTTCTTTCCTGCCCTAGCTACACTCTCACACATTTTAGACTTAGAAAACATTTTTAGGAAAAAGTTAAAGCTCTATGAAGATCAAGCATAAGCCATTTAGTATCATCTGTGTATGTCTTGCTCTATGCTTATCTCTTTCTATCCAGGGCAACAGGAGGCTCAATGTGTAAGAAATGAACTATAAATGTTTAGAAGTACTTGCTAGGTACAAGGTACAGTGATAGGCATGAAACAGCCAACAACTTGAAACTAAAACACAGTGATACAGTGGTTGGTTGTGTCTTTATAACACTTATAATCTAGAAAGGGATAAACTATAAATGCACCAAAGGACAAAATAGTGTGAAGAATCAAGAGAAAGAGCAGAGAGACTACTGTAAGTACAGGACCGGGTCTTGTGGCTATTCGGGGAGGAAGGGCTTCCTATATGGGTTTCCTGAACTGAATATTAAATAATGAGCATATATTGATAAAATGGAATGAAATGAGGGATTCCAAGAGATGGAGGCAAAAACATTCAAGAGGCATTTGTGGGAATAGCAATGGGTTTTACTAAGTATATTATTCCACTTACATTAAAGAAAAAAAAAGTGTCACTTACCTGTATTGCTCTGACAGTTGTAAGGGGTATTTTTTGGGGGGTAGCTAACAGGTCCTGGATGTAAGTATTTTGAATAGCTGAAAAGAAATGCTTGTATTAAAGTACATGGATAAAAGACGTTTTTATTGACAAAAACAAAAATGTGAACAAAAAAATCCAAACATATATGCTAATCTTCTTTAAAATTTGGAAACTGCCATTTGTCCTAATAATAATGCCAACCCATTATCGTACATTTAAATAATTAAGAAGATAAATATTTTTTGAGAAAAAACATGATTTTATATGTATAATATAGATACATATATAGTGATCATAATTATTATTTCAATAATATATTCAGGTTGAAATGGACTTCTATATGTAGTATTAACAAGTTAATATTAATTAAAATAGTGTATGTACATGCTCCAAATAGTAATGATGTAAAAATCATTATTTTTTAAAATTCTTTATTGTTTAAAGTATTACATATGTCTCCTTTTTCCCCCACTGAAGAAAATAAATCTTATATAAATAAGTGTCTAACTACTCTGCTGTGCACCTGAAATGAATCTATATATATAAAATCCTAAGTGACCATTACAACCAGTTGACTGGTGGCTATGATGCACACTGACCACCAGGGGGCATATGCTCAATGCAGGAGCTGCCCCCTGGTGTTCAGTGCACTCCCACAGCCAACCTCCCGCGGTCCCTCCCCCCTGGCCAGCTGGCCCTTATTGGCCCTGATTGCTGGCCAGGCTGAGGGACCCCACCTGTGCACGAATTCGTGCACCAGGCCTCTAGTATAAAATAATATTGAATATTAACTGTAACTGACAACAAAAATAAATAAATAAGAAAAATAAGCCTTTCCTCTAAATTCAATGCTTTTCTTATGAAGCTAAAATTTGACAAAACTGGGGTAAAAAGAATTTTTAATGCAGTCTGACAAAATTACTCCAAATGACTGATAGCAGGACCAATAACTGCAGTCTATGTTGAAAACAACAGAATTAGAATAGTATATTACCATTGATTGGCTGCCTCCTGCATGTTTCCTACTGGGGCTTGAGCCTGCAACCTGGACCAGGAATCAAACTAGCGACCGCCTGGTGCATGGGGAGACGCTCAACCAACTGAGCCACACTGGCCTGGGCTCTACAACTCTTAAATAATCTAATGGCCTGATTTGTCATTTTGACTATGATATTTGATTACACTGTCACAATGATCTCATGTTTCAAACAAAAATTTGGCAGAGTAGATCATTTCCATACCAATAAAGTACTTAATCGTGTCTAGTTAAGGCATCAAATCCATACTCTCAACTCTTAAATCCAGGCAATATTTTAGCTGACTAAAGTAGGTATCCTTCAAAACCAAGTCAAGATAAAATTTAACATTCCTTTTCTAGATCATTATCTATGTTCAATGAGACCAAGTGCAGTAGTTCCCCTTATCCTCAGAGGATGTTTGAAGATCCCCAGTGGATGCCTGAAACCGTGGATACCCAACCCTATACATATATACTGTTCTTTCCTATATTTACATACGTATGATATAGTTTAACTCATAAATTAGGCACCGTAAGAAATTAACAACAATAATAAAACAATTATAATAATATACTGTAGTATAACTTATGTGAATGTGGTCTTTCTCTCTTTCAAAATATCTGATAATCAATCTGATAACTGAGCCAGCTAATAGGTGGGTAGCCCATATAGCCTGGATACGCTGGACAAAGGATGATTCAGTTCTGGGCAGAAGAGTGCAAGATTTCACTACACTACTAAGTACCATGTGCAATTCAAAACATAAATTTGTATTTCTGGAGTTTTCCACTTAATATTTTCAGACCACAGTTAAAGGAGGTGACTGAAACCTTGGAAAGTGAAATTGCAGATAAGGGGGACTACTGTATAGGCATATATGTGTACAGTGTGGGTGATGCACCCGCGGCTCAGCAGTCAGAGGGTATAGGAACGAAGACTCTGTGGGCCTGTACATAACCTGCCTCGCCTGGGTCTATCACTGCTCCAGGCCTGCTTTTCCAAACCTCAAACAGACCAAAGCTATTAGTGCACTCAGACTCTTCCTGAAAATCTCTATAGGGATGGCTCAAGTCTTAGCTCCAGTGAGACTTCCTCAGAGGCCTTCACTAATACACAATGGACAGTCGCCCACCCTGTCCCTTATACTGCCCCTCAGGTTCACGTTCCATTACACCACCCTATTATCAAAGCAATAGCCATGACATTACTTTCTTATGTAGTGTTTCCCATATCCGAATGTTGTCTTACAAAAGAGCAGAGATCTTGGGACCTTGTCTCTCTTGTTCATCACTGCATCCTTTGAACTTGGCACATAACAGGTGAATGAACAAATGAATATGTGAAAATGATTAGGGGAATACCAAGTGTGGTAAGGATGTGGAGCAGCCAGAATTCATACACTGCTGGAGGGCATGTGAATTGGCAAAACTACTTTGGAAAATTGGCAGTATCTACTAAAGCTAAACGTATGCGTATCCTATGACCCAACAATTCCAATACAACTTACCCAACAGAAAAACATACCTATCATCAAAATACATGAGCCAGAATGTTCACAACAGCATTATAAAGCAATGAAATTAAGCCAAGCACAAAGTGGGGAAAACCTCACAAAATAACAATGAACTAAAGAAGTCAGACGCCAAAAGAATACATACTATATTTAGTCCATTTATATAGCATTCAAAAACAGGTAAAAGTAATCTATAGTGTTAGGAGTCTGAATGGAAGGTAACATAGGTAACTGAAAGGGAGCATGAAAGGGTTTTTCTGGGATGCTGGTCACGTTGTTTCTTGATCTAGAATCTAGATCATCTAGATCAGCGGTTCTCAACCTGTGGGTCGCGACCCCTTTGGGGGTCGAACGACCCTTTCACATGGGTTGCCTAAGACCATCGGAAAACACATATTGAATATATAATTACATACTGTTTTTGTGATTAATCACTATGCTTTAATTATGTTCAATTTGTAACAATGAAAATATATCCTGCATATCAGATATTTACATTACGATTCATAACAGTAGCAAAATTACAGTTATGAAGTAGCAACGAAAATAATTTTATGGTTGGGGGTCACCACAACATGAGGAACTGTATTAAAGGGTCGAGGCATTAGGAAGGTTGAGAACCACTGATCTAGATCATCTAGATTCTAGATGCTGATTGCATGGGCATGTTCCCTAAGAAAACTTATTGACATGTTATTTCTAAAATTCGATGATTAGGTGAAAGAGATTATAAAATAAAAATATATTCAGCCTGGCAGGTGCGGCTCAGTGGTTGAGCATCGACCTATGAACCAGGTCATGGTTTGATTCCCAGTCAGGGCTTCATCCCCAGTAGGGGCTGTGCGGGAGGCAATCAATAGATTATTCTCTCTCATCATTGATGTTTCTCTCTTTCTCTCTCTCTTCCTCTCTGAAATCAATAAACATATTTTAAATATCTATATTCAAACAATAAAAACTCATTGAGCTGCACATTCATGATTTCTGCACTTTTCTGTATGTATGCTATTTTTCAATGAAAAGTTCAAAAAATTAAGCAGGAGTCCTGAAGAGGTAGCATAAGGACATCATAGATGCCAGGCTTCTGAGCCATTACCTCACTTTCTTACCCTTGACCCAGCATTTCATCTCAACCACCATCAACAGAGAGATTCCACAGAAGGGTGATAAATGGGGTAAATAAAACGAGAGGCCTGACTTAGCCTAGCAAAGGCTTTGGCTTCTAGAAGGTACCCACTACAGACTCTCAATGTTACAGAGAGCAGAAATTTGGAACATTCACACCATCCAGTCCAGGGGTCACACCCAAGGAAAACAGATGGAGTTGCAGTAAAAATGATAGCAGATATTTACTGAGCTAATATGACAGAAGGCGGAGCCAAAACTCTTCATATATTTATCTCAGTCCTCATAATAATCCTAGAACAATGTTAGTACATAGTACCAAGTGCACAGAAGGCTCTTAATAATAAGTATTTGCTGAGTGATAGATGCTACTATTGCTTCAAAACAGTAACTTGTCCCCATGTTATACAGGATGGCACAGCCTTAATTCAAACCCTGAGCGGCGGGATTCTAATGACTGCTCTTAACCACTTCACTGTATGTGCAAGTGAACAATGTTAAATATATGCCTCCGAGAGCTTACTTCTGATGTGCTTATTACAATAAGTCAGGCTTCCCAGACTCTGACTGAGAGGCCAAATGGGCCTTGGTTTCCTTATCCATAAAATGGAATAGTAACAGAACCTCCTTTTATTCAACCAATATGTATTAACTGCCCACTGTGTGCCAGGCAGTGTTCTAGGATTAAGGGAAGAATGCAAAATGGTAAATCCACTCGCTCACTTCCTAACTCCTTGTTCTATTTGTAAGGACAGTGGTCCTCTTTTGTTGTTGTTATTTTTTTTTTTAATATATACTTTATTGATTTTTTTACAGAGAGGAAGGGAGAGGAATAGAAAGTTAGCAACATCAGTGAGAGAGAAACATCGATCAGCTGCCTCCTGCACACCCCCCACTGGGGATGTGCCCGCAACCCAGGTACATGCCCTTGACCAGAATCAAACCTGGGACCCTTCAGTCCGCAGGCCCACGCTCTATCCACTGAGCCAAACCGGTCAGGGCTGTTGTTGTTGTTATTATTGTTTTTCACTAATTTGATCTTATGAAACTCACATACAATTCACACAAAATTTTGCACTCAATTTCAGATGATTCATAAACCTTCGAAAGTCCACGTATTGCCCTCTGCTGTGGTTTTAAGGATTGTTGCAGAGGAACTTGGCACACCATGTTCTCACATCAGAAACCGCCAAGTACCCCTTGCAGCAGGGACGGGATTCCACTTCTACAGACCACAGAAATGGAAAACTGGCATATTTAATCATTGCACTTTCACAGACGGTAAACCAGGATGAGAATCTCTCTATCTCATGCCTCTCAGTCCAGCGCTTTTCCCAGCTGTCAAGACAGAAGGCCCTTCGGTTCTAGGGTAAGTTTACGGGAAGCAGGAGAGGTAGGTAAGCGCAGCACGACCGGGGTGGGGGCAACCTAGACAAGTCTCTCTCTAGGAGCACCTGCTACCTCCGTAAAATGGGATAACAACTTCTGCTGCTATTCCCCTCCCTGTGGTGCTGCCACACCATGGCTCCAAGGAGAAAGGACGCGCTGCTTCACCGGAGCGATGCAGGCCGCAGGGACGGCTGAGATCAGTACCCAGAGCCTCGGGGCCCTGCGGGCAGGAGCGCTCACGCGGCTCTGCGGCCGGCTTCCGGCTTTCCCACCGCCGACGCGCAGCCCCCGGCGGGGCCCAAAGTGTTTCAGCAACCGGGATGCGCGGAAGGGACGCTCCTAACGGGCTTAGGAGCTGCCTGGCACTCAGCAGTCGCTTAGTAAGTATCTGCTGAATTAATCAATGGCCGAGTCGACAGAGAACAACTTCCTCAGTCCCCGCGGCTCAGTCCCCCTCCAGCCCGCGGGCCGCCACACGCACCGCGGGCCGAACCTTCCTGAAGCGAGGAGCAAGTCCTCCACGTCCCACCGTCCCTGCTGCAGGAGCTCGTGGAGCTGCAGTAACGCTCACCTGCACCAGCTGGACTCCTCTAGCAGCCAAGGGGCCGCGCGGGCAGCGGAAACGGGATCCTCACTAGCGATGGAATGAAGGTGAAGAGAAATTTTCGCGCCGAATGTCGAAGCCCCGCCCCGAGGCTGTCTCCTAGTTGCGTCACCAGCCCGCCCTCCCTTCTGTCCCGCCCTCCCTTCCCGGGAGTCCCGCCCCCCTTCTGTCCCGCCTACCTGACCCGGAGTCCCGCCCCCTTATGCCCCGCCTACCTAACCCGGAGTCCCGCCCCCCCTGTCCCGCCTCCCTAACCCGGAGTCCCGCCCACTTATGTCCCGCCTACCTAAGAGAGGACGCATGACGTAGGCACGCCTACGTGCAGCGGCCGTTCTTGATTCTATCGGGGCAGGAAGTTCCCTACGCTGCAGCATTTCCGATTTCTAGCTGGTAACGTGAGCTTTTTAAAGGAGACTTCCTCCATCTTTCTTCGTATCTGTTTTGTGTGTGTTTTTAACCGGGATATGACGCACTAAAGGACCCGACGGAAATAGAACTGAAAGCGTTCTAAAATGGCGAACCGCACGGTGAAGGATGCCCACAGCATTCACGGCACCAACCCGCAGTATCTGGTGGAGAAGATCATTCGGACTCGAATCTATGAGTCCAAGTACTGGAAAGAGGAGTGCTTTGGCCTTACGGGTGAGTGGAAGCGCGCCGACCCCACTTTGTGGCCCGGTTCCGACTGGGCGCCGGTAGGACTAGACCCTGGAGGCGGGGGGACTGGAAGGGACTCTGTCATTTGGAAAACCTGAGCGCCTACAGAGTAGGCCCTACTCTGTGCCTAGACTTGTTCTTAGGCTTTGGGCTCACAGACGACAGGGTCTTATTCCGAAGGGTGTCTCAGTTGGGTTCTTTGAGTTGTTCCATGTTTAATGATAACTTGCCGGGTTGCAGACCCGAAAGTCTTTTCTTTTTTTGGTAGCTAACATTTATTATTTGCTATGTCAGGCTTGATTCTCACTATGGGCCTTAAACTTTCTTTATTATTTAAATTTGAACTCACAGGCTCAGAGAGAGGTGAAGTGACTTGCCCTAGTTCACACAGCTAGTGTTTGATTTTGACAACTTTGGAAGGTTATCCCCATTTTGTAGATGAGGTTTTTTTTTATTTCTTAAAGTATTACAAAGAGTATTACACATGTCTCCTTTTTCTCCCCCTTGACATTACCCCGGCTT
>NW_005871085.1:6952693-6978757 GCF_000147115.1 Myotis lucifugus
AGATTGATTGGATTCCTCTTGAGTAGCCCTCAGGTAATCATCCACAGGTGGGGCAAGAGGTTTTCCAACAGGGTGGGGCAATTGCTTCTGCCTGGAGGCTAATTGTTATTCTCAGTCTCTTAATGGGCCTCAGAAATTCTACTCCTTTAAGGTCAACTGTCTTACCCCCAAGCAAAACTGCCTGGATAGCAAAGGTCTACCTGAGAAAGATGACCTCCATAGCGTGAGGGAATGATACAAAACCGGGCTGGCTGCCTTCTGAACTCTAACCCCAGATCCCCCAACCCTGGCTTCTGCTCACACAGCTCCAGTCCTCTCTGCCCTCCCTTTGTTGGAGCACAAGGTGAGTGGCTGTGCATGAAACTTTGTGTGTTGGCCCTTTAAGAAGGTGCCTGCATTTCCAGCCATCTCTCCCTGGCAGACAGCAACCCTGCTGCTTTTCACAGCCAGATGTTATGTGGGCACCTTTCTCGCTTCTGGTGCTCTCTGCTGGGTGGCCCAGCTTTGGGAATTAGACCCGAGTTCTCAGTGGCAATCCCCCATAGCTGAGATCTCTCTCCGGAAGTTTAGCTACTGTCTGTGGGAGCCTGGCCAACCCTTTCACGCCTCTGCCCTTCCTTCCAGTCTCTATGTGGTCTCCACTTTCCATCCTTGGTTATCAGCGTTCTCTCTAGCTAGCCTTCAGTTGATTATTCAGTATGATTTTTGTGTGTTTAGTTTTGTGTGTTCCAGTTTGTTCCTGGGAACCTGTCTGTGTAGCATCCACTTACTCTGCTGCCATTTTTAATCTCCTTTACTGTGGGTTTTTAAAAATATATTTTTATTGACTTCAGAGAGGAAGGGAGAGGGACAGAAACATCAATGATGAGAGAGAATCATTGATCAGCTGCCTGCTGCACAGCCCCTACTGGGTATTGAGCCCACAACCCGGGCCTGTGCTCTGACTGAGAATCAAACCATGATCTGGTTCAAAGGTCAACTTTCAACCACTGAGCCACACCAGCTGGGCATTCACTGTTAGTTTTAACACATTTTAGTGACTAGGCCATATATTAGAAAAAAACACTGTAGTAGTATCAGTGACATAAATAAATATGACATATCTACAACTATAGTCTGCATATTTAAATCGAAGATTCACCTCGCGTAAGCAATGTTCAGGGAATGATTAGCACATGATCACACCATATCTTTTTTTAAAAATATATTTTATTGATTATTTACAGAGAGGAAAGGAGAGGGATAGAGAGCTAGAAACATCGATGAGAGAGAAACATCGATCAGCTGCCTCCTGCACACCCCCTACTGGGAATGTGCCTACAACCAAGGTACATGCCCTTGACCGGAACTGAACCTGGGACCCGTTAGTCCCCAGGCCGACGCTCTATCCAGTGAGCCAAACCGGTTAGGACAATCACACCATATCTTGAGTGGTAATTGGTTCTGTTGCCTGTAGTGTGACTTTTTGTAGCAGTTTTAATGCCTGCAGGCTGATGTTCTGAGTGCTAAGCCACAACCCAGCTGTATGCATTTGTTTGCTCATGGTGACTGATAACTAGACCTATCCAGTATACATTTAAAATCACAGTAATACAATAAAAAAACAATTTTTTTTGAAAAATTTTCGATGAAATTAAATTTTTCATTATACAAACATGTCTACATAAGTAAAACAGGTAAACTAATCTGTCAATTTCTTAACATGCATTTGGACACCCTCTCACCTGATTTAGTCCATTATCTCGAAGGTGATCTGATCATAAAGTCTGAACTGGGTAAGTCATTGTGGGTAGTCATGCCCCTGTAACTTTTTTAGCAAAAGGTTTAACTTTGCCTTAAGCAAGCCCTGCCCTTTGTTCTTGTGCAACTAGGTTAACACACCTTTGAAATGTCAGAGTAATCCTTTTTTGGGAGCACGTAATTTTGTTAACTATCCTATCATGTAATCTTAGTTCTCTTCTTAATTCCAATGTATAAAAAGAAATGCATGGGGGGCGAGAGGGGGGGATAAGAGATCAACCGAAGGACTTGTATGCATGCATATAAGCATAACCAATGGACACAAAACACAGGGGTAGGGAAGACCGGGGGAATGTCAAGGGGGGGGGGGAAAAGGAGACATATGTAATACTCTTTGTAATACTTTAAGCAATAAAACAAAATTGAGTTAAAAAAAAGAGATTAATGGTTCAGGCATATCTTCATCTGGTTTGTTCGAGTTTTCTGTTTGTCTACTTGTCTATTTTGGCTCAAATCAATTGAGAACATGTCTATTGGACAGGGAGGTAGCTATCTGGATGGGTAAGTTTTGTATTTTTGTTTCTATGTTTGTCACAGGCTGAAATTTCAAAATAAAAGCTATAAACTCGTAAAAAAAAAAAAAGAAAAAAGAAAAAGAAATGCAGCCCTAACCGGTTTGGCTCAGTTGATAGAGCGTCAGCCTGCCGACTCAAGGGTCCCAGGTTCGATTCCAGTCAAGGGCATGTACCTTGGTTGCAGGCACATCCCCAGTAGGGGGTGTGCAGGAGGTAGCTGATTGATGTTTCTCTCTCATTGATGTTTCTAACTCTTTATCCTTCTCCCTTCCTCTCTGTAAAAAATCAATAAAACATATTAAAAAAAGAGAAAAGAAATGCAAAACTGTCATTCTCCAGAGCTGAGATCTTGCTTCCTGGCATATCATCAGTTTGGCTCAGATAAACTTTCATAAAATTATCTACAGGATTGGACATTCCTACATCTCACTATTAACTCCAAATTTTCCTCCTAACATGATGGTGACATGTGTGGACTCTGAAGTTAGACAGCTTAGATTTAAATCCAGGCCTTGCTACTTTCTGGCTGTGGACCTTGAGCAAGTCACTTAACCTTTCTTAGGTTCTTAAGCTAGAACTTAAACTCATGGTTTGTTGTGAAAATTAAATGAAATGCTTAGCTAATAGCCTGGTATATAGTAATTCATCAGTGTATGTTAGCTGCTATGATCATCACCTATTATTATTACTATTAAATGCACATTTGTTATCCTAATATTAAACTGTTGATGAGTATTCAGGAGGGCCAAACCTTGAACTAACTTCTCTTCAAATTGGGAAAAGCTAAGCCCTAATATGTCTGAGATGCCACTGTTTTGTGTGTTGTTTTTTTTGTTTGTTTGTTTTAGCTGAACTTGTAGTTGATAAAGCCATGGAGTTAAGGTTTGTTGGTGGCGTCTATGGTGGCAACATAAAGCCAACTCCCTTTCTGTGTTTGACCTTGAAGATGCTTCAGATTCAACCAGAGAAGGATATCATTGTTGAGTTTATAAAAAATGAAGATTTCAAGTGAGTAAAATGTTGACTAATATAAAAGCTTCAATTTCAGTAGTCCAGAATTTGCTTTTGGTTAAGAGGAGTGATAACGTATCTCAGAGTCCCACAGAGTCCCACTTTAGGATTTTGCTTAAATTTGTATTTTGTCTGTTTTGATTGAGCTTCTTTACTTTTCCAGCATTGGTAACTTTTCCCCAAAAAAAGTATTTCACAAAATCACTGATGCTCAGGGGTAAAGAAAACATGCTGTGGAAGATAAGAGGGAAGACTTTGGTGTTAGATATAGGTTCATGTCCAGACTCTGTTACTTATTAACTCTGACCTTAGAAAAGTACTTAATTTCTAAACTTTACTTTCTTTACTTGTAAAATGGAGACAGAAATATCAACTCAGGATAGATGTGAGGGTTACAAAAGATAGTGCTATAAATTTCACTGCACAGTGTTTGTTGCATAGTAAACATCCCAAAATGTGAGCTGCTCTTATTTTATTATCTATTCTCAAGGAGCTCACAGACAAGAGACATACATAGTAATAGTTCACAGACAGGTAAAAAGAGGCAAAGCTGCCTGCAGATATCATATTCTTTGCTACCATATTATTTAAGTGGAGATTTGATGGGTAGTTGGATATAAAAGAAAGGGAAAAGTAAAGAATCTTACAAAACATTAACAGCTAGAAAATAGCTAACTTTTATTAGGTACTTACTATGTGCTGTATGCTATGCTTAGTATTGTACCCGTATTTCGTCATATACCACACCAGCAAATTAGGTGCTATCTTTTGCATTTTACAAGAATTGAGAAAGCAAATAACAAAGTAAGTAATGGAACCAGAATTTGAACCCAGATGATTTTGAAATTCTTCCTGAATCAGCATTTTGCTGCCTAGCAACAATTTATATATTCATGTCTATGTGTATTAGTTCTTGTTAGTAAATATATCTTACGCTTTCTGTTGTTAAATTTAGTAACTCATTAGACTATTTATCTGAGGTAATTAGGTTTTATCTTAATTTTGCAGGTGATATAATAGACTCTGAAAGTTTAACAACAACACATCCCAAATTCCCACAACTAATAAGTGGTAGAATGGGAACTTGAACTCAGGACTTCATATTTTAGCTCTTCCTACTGCCCCATCTGCCTCTAAAATTGCAGCTTTCTCATTTGCCAAAGAAAAATAACTTGTTTATCCAATACTGTCATAAGAAAAGCCAGTTGTAAAACGCAGGAACTTTTCAGGATGAACTTTTAGAATCTTTTAGAACTTTTTAGTAACTATTGTTTCACTGTCATTTATCTGTCAGGTATGTACGCATGTTGGGAGCACTTTATATGAGGCTGACAGGTACTGCAATTGATTGCTACAAATACTTGGAGCCTCTGTACAATGATTATAGAAAAATTAAGAGCCAGAACCGAAATGGAGGTAAGTATGGTACCATGTGACTGAACCTTCATTCCTGAGCCAGTTTTTATTTCACCAATATCTCTGCCCTCACATAGTCGCATACATTGTGAGTGTTCCCCTTTATCTCCTTCATTAGACTATTAGCCTCCTGTTGGCCTTAACCAGCCTGCCCTATCTGCCCACCTTTCTGACTGCATCTTTTTTTTTATAAGATGGAATGCTTCATCAATTTGTGTGCCATCCTTGTGCAGGGGCTATGCTTATCTTCTCTGTAGTGTTCCAAGTTTAGTATATGTGCTGCTGAAGTGAGCACCTGACTGCAGCTTATTTTAATCCCAGCCTTGCATCACATGCTCCCTCCACGTGTGCTCCATTCCATAAGATTTAGCTCTAGAATGACCACCTAAAAGCCTTCCCCAAACCTCGCAAAGTTAGTTTTCCATGTTACAACTTCACAGTTCTTCCTGCTGGCCTCTCTAGCACTATACTTCACACTATAGTGTATAAACTAAGTGTACTTACTCAGACTTATGTAGGAGTCCCACTGAAAAATAGTAAGTATATCCAAGAGGTGCAGCTCCATGCCTCTTACAGAGACACTTTTAGTGGTAAAGTGGGTTAGTGCAATCAAAACCTTTTCTCATTTAGTGCAGTAAAAAAATGGTAACTTTTTTTTTGCCTTTCCCTTCTACATGTATCATTAAGCTGTAGAAGGTTAAGAATTTGAAATTATACTTTAAACTTTTGTTAACTTACTAACTCATTTATTGAATAAATACATATTAAGTGCCAAGTCATAATGGCCATGGCCCCCATCTTGTTCATCATGTTATTGTTTGCTATGTACTGGAAATAACATGGTGAACAAGAAGGACATGGCCATGACCATTATGGAATTACTTATTTATGATTATACTAGAGGCCTGGTGCACAAAAATTGTGCACTGGGGAGGGGTGTCCCTTAGCCTGGTCTGTGCCTTCTCGCAGTCTGGGACCCCTTGGGGGTTGTCCACCTGCCGGCTTAGGCCCGATGAGGATGGCAGTCAGACATCCCTCTCGCAGTCCGGGACCCCTCGCTTCTTACCATCCCGCCACCACCGCTGCGCTCACAGACTGTGAGCCCAGCTTCTGGCTGAGCGGCGCTCCCTCTGTGGGAGCACACTGACCACCAGGGGACAGCTTCTGTGTTGAGCATATGCCCCCTGGTGGTCAGTGCGCGTCATAGCAACTGGTAGTTCTGTCGTTTGGCCAATTTGCATATTAGGGTTTTATTATATAGGATTATGTTAACTAAAGTAATATAGGGTTTCTCGATCTATTGGCAGTTTGCCCATATAATTGTTTGTAGGGAGCTGTCCTGTGCATTGTAGGATATTTAACAGTACCCCTGGCCTCCACTCATTAGAAGCCATTAGCACTCCCCACCCTAGAAATGGGGGGTAAAATCACCCGTGGTTGTGAACTAATGAACTAAAGTAATGTTTACTATAGAAATTCTGAAATTTTTCCATTTACCATATAAGACGCATTTTATATTCAGAAATTACACTTTACGCCGAAACCGGTTTGGCTCAGTGGATGGAGCGTCGGCCTGCGGACTGAAGGGTCCCGGGTTTGGTTCCGGTCAGGGGCATGTGCCTGGGTTGCGGGCACATCCCCAGTGGGAGATGTGCAGGAGGCGGCTGATCGATGTTTCTCTCTCATCGATGTTTCTGGCTCTCTGTCTCTCTCCCTTCCTCTCTGTGGAAAGTCAATGAAATGTATTTAAAAAAAAAGAAAAAAAGAAATTACACTTTAGTTATATGATCTATTCAAGAACATTACCCCTGTGCAATTCACAACTATTTGTGCTTGCTTTTGCGTTTGTCTCCTGCTAATTGGGACAGCTTCATTTATCCTTTTATCCCCAACTCCTAAATAAGGCCTGGCACATAGATGGTCTCAATAAATGTGAGTTGAATGAAGATAGGTGGTGAAGGCTTCGAAGGGCTTAGTTTAAGCCCAGCTTTAATAGTACTCCCTTCTGTGTAATTGCCACAGCATAATAGCTTCACTAGTGAAAAGGAAGCTGCAAAGAATTCACACTTACTTTTTGGCTACCTAAATTTATTTCCAAATTGTTGAGCTTACGATTTTTTTTTATTAGAGTTTGAACTGATGCACGTAGATGAGTTCATTGATGAACTACTACACAGTGAGAGAGTCTGTGATATCATTCTGCCCCGGCTACAGGTAAGAGATAAAAGTCTCATATGTGAGTCACTCCCCCCTAACTTAATCCCCCAAATAAGTAGTCTACATGTCTATGTAAAACATAGCAGATTGGAGGTGAGAGGAAAGCAGATACTTTGAAGGGTAGGGCTTTAAAGGTGATTAACACAAAAAGACTTTGTTCTTTAAAATGTTATGTCAAGGACACTGTAGCTAGGGTAAATTTTTAAAATTTGTGAGCAGCTTTTTTCAAATTGACCTTCATATAAAAATTTAGGATACTAAACAAACAAAAGGAGGGTCAGGAGTAAGAGCAGACTTTAATCCCTAAAACAGCACTGTAATCATCCTGTCTCCCTTTCCCAGAGATAAATGATTGTCCATGAAATACCTCTCAGGAACAGCTTTTACAGAGTATGATTTTAAAACTGTTGAAAATACAAAGGGAAAACAGATATAGTAGGTAGCTAAAGAGAAAGGGAATGGAGATTTCTAAAGAGAGAGTAGAGAGATGACTGAACAGGGAATTAGGAGACCTAAGTTTCTGGGTTATTACTACAACTGACTTGCTGTGGGACCTGGTTTTATTTTCCCATCTATTAAATCAAAAATTAGATTAACTAGTGGTCTGCCCTTTGGGACTGTTTTAAGACTACTGGAAGGAATAAGAGGAGACAGCCTTACATTTGCCAACCAGAGCAGCACCTTTTTCTCTAAGTAACATATTGGGCTTGAGAGTGAGATTTCATTTGAGCAAAGGCTTTCTTTTAAATGGCTTTATTAAGATATAATTGACATAAACTACGTATACTAAAGAATACAGTTTGGCAAGTTTTGACATATGTGTATATGCTCTTGAAACTGTCATCACAATTAAGAATAGTGAACATATCCATCACACCCAAAAGTTTCCTTCTTTGTAATCCCTCCCCCCCACCCCATTCAACCACTGATATATATGCTACTTGTCATGATAGATTAGTTGCATTTTGGAATTAGTACAGTACATTCTAATTTTTGTCTGTCTTCTCCCCAGCATAATTGTTTTTAAATTCATCTATGTTGTTATATGTATTAATAGTTTATTTCCTTTTATTGCTGAATGAGTGTCTCTCTCCTGTTCCTTACTGGATGGATACTATAGGCCATGTGGTGAAGAGAATGAGATTTCAAGTCTGAAAACTGGCTTTTAGGACCCAATTCTCTTACGCATTATGGATTACATTAGTTATTATTATCATATTGTCTGCTATTGTTATTTTTAGAAATACTGCAAGAAATGAAATACTCAGAATTGCAGTCAGGGTTTAGCTAAGGGTCAGTCAGCTTGAAGCAAACTTACTGATTTGAGGTGGTCTGCATGGAGTCTAGAAGACTACAAAACAAGCCTGAGAAATTGAAATTTGACAGATACATGTTATGTCAGCAAGAGGTGTGTTCTAGTGTGGGCCTCTTACATGTCTTGGATTAAGTGGCCTTTAAGAAGTGACCCTCTTGCTCTGATTCTTAGTAAGCAACCCATAGATCAGTTTAGTTTCTGATGTGCCCTGACATTGGCAAGGAGCTTCTGTGGAATGAATTCTAATTTCATCAACACAAATACTATGGATTATATATTGACTTTATTCACTGCCAAGTCTGGTGAGCATTAGGGATTCCGGATACCCTATCTGATGTGATCCTAGATCCCAAACTATGGTGACCCTGAGTGGACACCTTTTTTCTGATGGATTGACTTCACTGAGTGGCATCTTTCTTTGTCTCATTTCTACCAACTTTTATAGAATGTTTTTAGGGATGAATGAGAGTTAAGTAACATACAAATGTTACTATTTATTCTAGGGCTATCCAACGTTCTTTATGTACTTGGCACCTGGAAATGGTAAGGGATCTTATGACCCAGCCAGTCCATTTGGCAGTTTTGAACTCACCTTTGCCTCTCAGATCCTTTTCACTCAGCAAACACTGCTAAGCCACATCTCAGAAGAAAATGGAACCAGATTGTTTATTTCCTGTGCCTTGTTAAAAATGCATGACTCTAGACAGCTCTCTGAATCTTGGGTTTTATAGAGAATTGGTGCTATTCTAAAACAAGACCCAATACACTCTTCAGCCTCCAAACTGGGCTGAGCCTCAGTGAATCTGTTGGGGTAGATTCTGATCTGAGCCACTTCTGGCAGAACTTTCAGCCATGAACTTATGGCCCTTATATATGAAGTCCACATTTTTTATTTGAGGCTATCCCTGTCTTGATTGATATCCCAGTGACCTTGGAGTGTAAGGTCACAGAGAATATAACCAACAGGAAATGGAGATGTCCCTTCAGCTTTGTATCTGTTTACAGGGGAATTTAAAGATTATATAGATTTCAGGTATGTTAAACACCTTATGAGCATTTTAAACTGTCAAGGATGTCTCTGAAATCAATCTCAGGAGCCCAGTGTTGGGGCTCCTGGACATAGATATCAAGGTCCACTAACACTCCTTGTGTTTTCTGTAGAAACGCTATGTGCTAGAGGAAGCTGAGCAATTGGAGCCTCGGGTTAGCGCTCTAGAAGAGGACATGGATGATGTCGAGTCCAGTGAGGAAGAGGAAGAAGAGGATGAGAAGGTCAGGTACCTGGGAGCTTAAGGGTGAAGGATAGTTACAGGGAATGGGAATGATGTTTTTTTTTTTGTTTTTAACTTTCTTTAACCAAAAAATGCAATATTTAGTCAATAAGAATATGGGCTTTAGAGTTAGACATTGGTTCATATCTCAGCTCTGCTGTATATAGTAGTATAATCTTGTGCAAATTACATAATCCCAGTTTTCTCTGTATAATGTGGATATGCTTATGGTAAGTTAAAAAAGAAGGACCTAAAACATTTGTGATTAAAATTCAAGAAAGAATATACATATGGAAAAAGGTTAGCGGAACATACAAGAAATACTGGCTCATGGAGTCTGAGACATTACAAATGGAAGTGTAACTCTGAGCCATCACATCAGGCTCCCTTAAAGTTGAGTGTAGAAGGAAGCTCAATCATTCATGAATTCAAAGCCATGTAAAGCTGAGGTGCTTTTCGGTGGTGAGTGAACCAAAAGTAGGCCTTTTTTAAAATGGGAAATCTTAATCACATACCAAAGCGGAGAGATTGTACTTCAGTTTACCCATCAGCCTAGCTTCAATGGTGATCAACTCATAGCCAGTTTGTTTCCTCTACATCTCTACCCATTTGCCCCCCACCAATTACCTTGAAGCATCGTAACATTTCATTTGTCAGTTTTTAAAATGAGTTGATTCTAGAATAGCCTTCCAAGATGAATGTTCTTGGTAGCATTGTAAACTCATGGATTTAAGCATTGTTTTATGCTTTGAAACATTACTGTCCCTCTTGATGCTCACAATGTCCCATCTTTGGACAGTGCGGTCCTTCAACTTGACTTGTGAGAGTTTGATATAATCATAGTAGTCTCAGCCCCTTGCTTTCTGATATGACGATATGTTCTAGTCATCTTTTACTAGCTTCTGCCCCCAACCTGGAATTAGCCATTTTCCAAGGAGTCTTTGGTTCCATTTACGGAGACATAATATTTAGATACCATAACTTGGGTACTGTACGTGGTTATTGCTCTGGGTTTGGGCAGTGTTATGAGCTAGGCTTTTGTAGTTGGCTGAGCTAGAGGAAATTTTTTTTTTAAGATTAAAGTACACCATGAGTTTGTACTTAACCTTAATGATTTTACATCTATATGTCTTCTTTTGCATTGGAAATTCAACTTCTTAAGGAGATAAACATGATTAGTTATATCTCACTACTCTCAGTAAGTCCCAGAATAATGGTACCAACACTAGCACAATAATGGAATTATTGAAAAGTTTTTTTAATTGGAGTTTTTTCCTCCTCAGAGTTATCCCTCCGTTTTTTTCAAATTACTGTTTTTAAAATCACTTGAAGGTAGCCCAGCTGGTGTGGTTCAGTGGTTGAGTGTCGACCTATGAACCAGGAGGTCACAGTTTGATTCCCAGTTGAAGTACATGCCAAGGTTTTAGGCTCGATCCCCAGTGGAGGGCATGCAGGAGGCATGATTCTCATCATTGATGTTCATCATTGATATTTCTCTCTCTCTCCTTCTCCCTCTCTGAAATAAATCACTTAAAAGTAGAATTTGGGACAGGATAGGGAGGGGAGTGTAGCAAGTGTTTCTAAATGGCTCTCTATAAGCCTGTGCTCATCACCGATCCATCTATCTCATTTATCTCATTTATAGTTGGAGAGAGTACCATCACCTGATCACCGCCGGAGAAGCTACCGAGACTTGGACAAGCCCCGTCGCTCTCCCACACTGCGCTACAGGAGAAGTAGGAGCCGGTCTCCCAGAAGGTAAGGCCCTAGTCATTTGCCTCTTCCAGGGAGGTTTTAAGCACTGTAGAGTCAAGGTTTGGACTTCAGGGAAGGAAAGATGCCAGTCTATGGAGAATGTGTGCTTGCCCAATGTGTTAGTTGCTGGAAAATAACCACCCACAAAACCTCAGTGGCAGACAATATAACCATTTATTTAAGTTCACAAGTCTGCAGTCAGTGATAATAAGCTGGGCTTGGACAGGCAGTTTTTTTAGTATGTTATGTTCACTCACCTGATTTGTAGTCTGTTGGCCAATACAAGATGGCCTTAGTTAGCTAGGATGACTGGGGCAATTCATCTCTTCTCTATGTATGTCTCATTCTAGGCTAAGTTAGGCACGTTCTCATGGTAATGGCAGAATTCAAGAGCAAACAAGCCCAATCATGCAAGTTTCTTTCCACTATACGCTTGTATCACATCTGTAAATATCCCATTGGCCAAAGCAAGTCACTTGGAGTGGGAGGGTGCTAAAAGTTACATGACAAAAGAGATGGGTTAAAAAGTGGGGCAGTATTTTGCAGTCTACAACATTCAAGGCACCTACCTACTAAGGCTCTTCTTCATCTGTTTTCTTTCCATATAGGCGGAGTCGGTCTCCAAAAAGGAGGAGGTAGGCCTTTGTGGGTTTTTGTAATGAAGGATAGGAATTGGGGGAAGGGGGACGGAGGGGATACTGTTTTTGTGATTAAATTGTCAGGCAGATATGGGAGTCTGACCAGTCATTTCCACAGCCCTTCCCCTCGCCGAGAGAGGCATCGGAGCAAGAGTCCAAGACGTCACCGCAGCCGGTCCCGAGATAGACGGCACAGATCCCGCTCCAAGTCCCCAGGTATAACATTTGGGCCTTTTGCTATTGGTTGTATTAACAAAGAAATGTAATAGGAACAGTTAACCTCTTGCAATATTGTAGTGCTTGTGTTATTGCTTAGAAGAAAAGGAAATGGACTTAGAATTTAAAAATTAAGAGTTGACATCTTGACTCTCATTTACAGGCTTTGCTGTTAAGAGGAGGAGCCTCAGTTTTTTCATCATCTGAAATGTTAGGACTAAGACTTAATAGAGTAGTGGTAAATAAATACTCAATGTGATGTTTGTGTAATGAGCCATAAAGCCCTGGATGCATATGAAGTGGGTTCATTTCTCCTCACCACCATACACACACCAATTCAGAGAGGTGCTATCCAACAGCGATGTCCCTAGCATAGACCAAAAAAGTATTAAGCCAGTGGGAGGTTTGGGGGGAGGTGAAAATGACTCTGGAGGAATAGGAAGGTAGAATCTCATTCATTATTGGCCTATTCTTTTCCAGGTCATCACCGTAGTCATAGACACAGGAGCCACTCAAAATCTCCTGAAAGGTATGGATTGACCTGTTTTGACTTGAGAATTTCACTCTTTATTCAGAAATTAAAGCCCCAATCACAATTAAATTTGACCTGAAATTTTGTTTTGATGGGGATATTTAGGAATTCTCCTTCATTACAGGAGAAAATTGGCCTGTTGTCCTGAGAATTACTAGAATTATATGTTTATGTTTTGTTTTTCCTTGTAGGTGATAGGGGTATGAGCTTTGGTCTCAGGAGGCCTGAGCTTAACCCCAACTTTTAAAACTTTTAACAGAGTGACAATGGCAAGTCACTTTCATTTGATAAACTTTAAATAGAAATGTCTATCTGCTATACACTGTTAACATTCATTCTTAATCTCTCAGAGGTCATTTCCTCAGTAGTAAATTTTGGACAGTAATGCTAGCTAGACTCATTGTGTTACTCTGAGACATAAAACACCAGGCCATTTAATGAATATTGTGTCACCTCTGTTCCCATCAGTGTCACCATACCCCAGTTTTTCTCAAAAGTCCTTGCCCAGCTCCTTGAACAGCTGTTAAATTTAATAATGTGTATGTGTTGCCATTTCAGATCTAAGAAAAGCCACAAGAAGAGTCGGAGAGGAAATGAGTAATGGACTCAGTTTAGGTTTAGTCCAAAGAGCCTCCTGCAAATATGAAGTCATCTCTCTATGTGGAAGGACTAAGATCTACTCCCACGGCAGCTATAAGACTATTTTAGGGTGTTTTTGTTTTTTAACCTGAAAGTCCACTTTTTTTTTTTTTTTTTTGGTAATGAAAGAGGTGCTTAGTTTTGTATCTCTTTTTGAATCCTAATCCATATTTGAGGGATAATGCTCCACACAAGGGCTGCTTTTGATCCCTTGTACAACAAACACTGAGGATTTGGGAAGTGGAGGGTATGTATGACAAGGAGAGGATATGGCGGCCTAGGTATCCTTTTGTTATTAAATTTAACATTCCATCTTTCTGTGGTTTCATTTTTAGTTTGCTCCCTGATTGGAACTGTTTTGAGAACCCTAAGATTTGTGCTGCTGCTGTTATATTCAAAGATCAAGTTAGTAAAACATTAATGCTTTCCCCCCACAGCAGTAGCAAGTGATAATAAACGTGAGAACTGATTAGCAGTTTTTTAAGAAGATAATGCAATGCAAGGCTTCTTCTGGATCATTTAATCCAGTTGCACTGAACAGTTCAACAAACAGTAAAATTTAACACCTTTTATACAGCATTCTTATATATTGTTTCTCCTTCCACAAGCCTTGAATTCCAGGTTAAGATGCTCAGCCTTTATTCTACAAGAATTGACATTATCCAAGTCTAGTCAGTAGCAGTAGGGCAACAAGATTGAAAAGGTAATGTCACTCAGGGTTTTGACCTGAATTGTTGGACAACAGTGCCATTCACAAAGCCAGAAAATATAGCAGGAAGAGACCAGGATTTACAGGGGCAGGTAGTGGAAGTTGTAGTGAAAATGATTCAATCAGTTTAACTTTAGACAACTATAGTATGTCTAGGCAAAGCCCAGAAAGTTGGAACTAGGAACTGGAGTTGAACATAGTGAGCTAGCCTTGAATTGACAATGTTTAGATCATTGTGGATGTGCAGAATTAAATGTGCCCCAGGAGTGTTTGTATATGTAGGAAAAGCCAATAATAGAATCATAGGCAACAGCACTACTGAGAGGAAGAAGTGCAGTCATGGGTTGAAAACTGCAATGAATCATTCAGAAAGGAGAATTAGAAGAGGACGCAGAAGCAGAATGACTGAAAAATGTTCATGGGGTCCCTGGCCGGTGTGCCTCAATGGTTAAAGCAAAGGGTCATGGGTTCAATTTCCAGTCAAGGGCATGTACTTGGGTTGCAGGTTCACTCCCCATCCCAGTCTGGATGCATCCGTGAGGCATCCAATCCATGTGTCTCTTTAGCATTGATGTTTCCCTCCGAAAAAAGCAATGGGGGGGAAAACATCATCTGGTGAGGATTAACAACAAACAACAAAAATGTTCATGGGCATTGATAATCAAGAGGAGAGGATGTTGGGATCTTTGCTAGAAAAGTTCCATTTACCTGTACTTACCTTTCCTCCTTTAAAAATGGAAAAGTGATTGAATGACTTCCTGCAGCTCTGGTCCCAGCAAGAATTGTGAATACCAACTGCCTCACAGGATGGATCCAGTTTCTTGGAAAGCCATATCTGGTCATAGGATTCACAATCTATTGCTTGCTATTGAACTGAAGGATTGTTGCAGCAATATTAAAGCATTTGGGCATCATTTTCATGATTTCAAATTCTTCAGTGATTCTTCTTTTGAAGATACTTCAGCTAATAAGAGTTGTCCATCAGAGCTATTTTGGTTTATCATACAACTATATATGACTGCCTTTAAAAATTAAATATAAGCACCTCTGTTTACATCTGTTATAGAGTCCTAGCAGTTATTTCTTGTGATCTAAGCAGAAAGAAATGTCTTTTGGCTAAAAAACCTATGGGCCAACCAAATCATCCAGTACATTAAAATATTTAAATGTTTGTCTTAAAACCCCTCAACAATTTTTAATAACAAAGAAACCTCCCCAAATATGAACTATAAACTTCAAGCATACTTATTAGGCTTATGGTGAAATCTGGACCAAATTGGAGCAGTACAGCCAACCTATAGCAGGAAGCCGACTGTCCTTATTCTCATTAGTACAAAAGAAATAACAGTGAGTAGGACATGATGAGCATCTCTTTGGAAATCGTTTTGATAAATTACAGGCTTGCAGAGGAGATGGAGCCTAAGGATAAATCCTGCTGAAGGGCCGTTTCTGTCATGTATGTGCTAGCCAGTCTAGTAAATGAGGCCTTGGAACTGTAGCTTTATAACTTGTTGTTTTTACTTTGGCCTGTAAAACAAATTTTGCATCGTGTGTTCTGTATTGAAAAAAATTTCAGGAAAGAAATCTTATTCCTTATGCAAAATGCATTCTGATGTTTCCTATATAGTAACAGTTTTTAATGTTGGGTGCAAACCACTAAATTGATTTCACTTCCCACAATTTAAATTACACTGCGTTAAAAACTTCACCATAGGGCACATGACTTCTTAATACTAACAAAATAAAGGGAGAAATGTGTTCTCAGAGACAAAGAAAATAATGGATTTGGTGAGAGGCTGCTAATATAACAATCCAACTTAATCTTAGCCCAGTGGTTCTCAACCTTGGCTGCATATTAGAATCACCTAGGAATCTTTTTAAAATCCTGATTTCTGGGCCTCATCATTAGTAACAAACAATTTCCGGAGGATGAGGCCCAGAAATCAGGATTTTAAAAAGATTCCTAGGTGATTCTAATGTGCAGCCAAGGTTGAGAAACACTGGGTTAAAGTAAGAAGTTCTCCACAGTGATGGATCTGTTTTTTTTTTAAATGCAAATGTACAAATTCAAAGAAGAGATGAAAGGAGATGGAAAATTAACTTGGAAGAGAGTAAATGAAGATGAAAAACTGGAAAAATTAAACCTTAGAAAACAAAATACAAGATAAAGGTATTGAGAAAACAGGTTGGAGGGAAAAAATAAAAGCTAAAGAGATAATAAAACAGATCTAGTCAGTTTGGCTCAGTGGATAGAGCGTCGGGCCTGTAGACTGAAGGGTCCCAGGTTTGATTCCAGTCAAGGGCACATGCCCTATAAGTTTATAGGCTTGATCCCCAGTAGGGGGCAAATTAAATTAAAAGGAAGTTATAAGACTCAAATATTTGAACATTGCCTATATAGAAGTAATATAACCAGGAAATAGAGGGACTCTTAAGTGTGCTAGTTTCATTTTTTCAAAGCAGGAGTCATACTGTCTTTAAAATATACATACACTAGAAATAAATGATTCCAGCCTCTTAAATATTTTCTATAATTGTCCTCAATTTTCAAGGGAAACTCAGAATTAGATTCTCTTGTAGAAAAAAATTTTTTTTAAATATATTTTATTGTTTTTTTACAGAGAGGAAGGGAGAGAGAGAGAGAGTTAGAAACATCGATGAGAGAGAAACATCAATCAGCTGCCTCCTGCATATCTCCCCACTGGGGATGTGCCCGCAACCCAGGTACATGCCCCTGACCGGAATCGAACCTGGGACCCTTCAGTCTGCAGGCCGACGCTCTATCCACTGAGCCAAACCGGTTTCGGCTATAGAAATTTTTTTTTAAGTTGGGCATTTCTTCACTTTCACATTTTTTCATCTTGTTAAATCCAAGTAAAATTAATTTGCTATACTTAAACTAAATACAGCATATGAGCCCATTTTTGTAAAATTATATGTACACATATGTCTATAAGAGATGGTTAGAATGAATGAAGTTCACCAGATAACAGTATTTATTTCTGGTTGATGGGCTTTTGAATCCTTTAATACTTTTTTTTTATATAGACATTTAAATTCTTTACAAGGAAAATGTGAGATCTTTGGAGAAAGCTTTTTTTATAAGCTTACCAACATATTTCATATAGTTTTCCAGAAATGCAAATTGGTAATCACACTTCTGGGTGGTAATTTGGCAGTATGTCAGAGGAACCTTAGAATTTCTATCCTAATTCCATTTATAGAAATTCACCATAATATAGAAACATACACAAAAACATCTTATCCCAGAAATGAAAATAGACCACTTACATCATATACAAAAATTAAAAAATGGATTAAAAGACAAAATTGAAATGTCAGGCCTAACATCATAAAACTATAAGAAAACACAGGCAATAAATTTTGGACATTGGTCTTAGCAGTAAGTCTCCTAGGGCAAAGATAATAAAAGCAAAAATGAACAGATGGAACTATAACAAACAAAAGCTTTTATACCACAGAAGAAACAAAGGCAACCTACTGAACTGGAGAAATTATTTGCAAATAATCTATCCAATAAGGGGTTAATATCCAAAATATATAAAGAATTCATACAGCTTGGCATCAAAGAAACAATTAGATTAAAAATGGACAGGGGCATGAATATAGATATTTCTCCAAAGAGGACATAGAGGTGGTTGACAGACACATGGAAAGATGCTCAACATCACTGATCATTAGGGAAATGCAAATCAAAACCACAGAGAGAGATGACCTCACACCAGTAAGAATGACTTATCAATAAATCAGCCAGGCAGGTGTGCCTCAGTGGTTAAGCGTCAACCCACAAACCAGGTCACGGTTTGATCCTTGGTCAATGGCACATGCTGGAGCTGCAGGCTCAATCCCCAGTAGGGGCTGTGCAGGAGGCAGCTGATCAGTGAATCTCTCTTATCATTGATGTTTCTATCCCTCTACCCTTCCTCTCTCTGAAATTAATAAAAAACATTTTTTAAAAATAGTAAAAATAAATCAACAAACAAGGATGTGGAGAAAAGGGAACCCTTGTGTACTGTGTTGGTGAGATTGTAAATTGGTGTACCCATTATGAATACAGTATGAAAGTTCCTCAAAAAATTAAAAATAGCCGAAACCGGTTTGGCTCAGTGGATGGAGCGTCGGCCTGCGGACTGAAAGGTCCCAGGTTTGATTCCGGTCAGGGGCATGTGCCTTGGTTGCGGGCACATCCCCAGTGGGAGATGTGCAGGAGGCAGCTGATCGATGTTTCTCTCTCATCGATGTTTCTAGCTCTCTCTCTTCCTTCCTCTCTGTAAAAAAATCAATAAATTAAAAAAAAAAATAGAGCTACCACATGACCCAGCAATTCTTTCACTTCTGGGTATTTATCTGAAGAAATCCAAAACACTAAAAAAGATATATGCACCCCTATATTCATTGAAGTATTATTTATAATAGCCAGAAATGGAAGCAACCTAGGTGTCTATTGATAGATGAATGGGTAAAGAAGATGTAGTACGTATATACAATGGAATATTTTGCTCAGTCATAAAAAAGAATGAAATCTTGCCATTTGGGACAACACAGATGGACCTAGAGGATATTACTACAAAGTGAAATAAGTCAGAAGAGAAAGACGAATACCGTATAATTTCACTTATATGTGGAATCTAAAAAAACAAAAAACCATAAACTCGCCGAAGCCGGTTTGGCTCAGTGGATAGAGCGTCGGCCTGCAGACTGAAGGGTCCCAGGTTCGATTCCGGTCAAGGGCATGTACCTGGGTTGCGGGCACATCCCCACTGGAGGGTGTGCAGAAGGCAGCTGATCGATGTTTCTCTCTCATCGATGTTTCTAACTCTCTATCTCTCCTCCCTTCCTCTCTGTAAAAAAATCAATAAAATATATTTAAAAAAAAAACAACAAAAACCATAAACTCAACAAAAACAAACTCATAGATACAGAGAACAAATTAAGGGTTGTCAGATGGCACTGGAGGGGGATGAATTAAGAAATACAAATGGCCAATTATAAAAATAGTCATGGGATATAAAATACAGGATAGGGAATACAGGCAATAATGTAGTAACTATGTATGGTGCTAGACTTATGGTGATCACTTCATAAGGTATATAAATGTCTAATAACTACATTTTACACCTGAAACTAATACTGTATGTCAACTATAACTGAAAAGTAAATTTTCAATTATCCCATCATTTTTACTTTTTTTAATATAAATGAGAAAAAAATAGCAAAAATGTCTGTCTTAGGGACTGAACAAATAAATCACATAGTTCATCGACATATCTTTGAATTATATTTAATGGCAAGGGAAAATATTAATGTCTCCATGTCATTAATTATGCAAAAAAATTTCAAAACTACATAAATTTAAGTGTGTGTATGTGTGTTCTCTACATAAGGTTGAATAATTTGCCCTTTTCAATTGCTCTACAATAAATCTGAATAAAAACTTTTTAAGGTTACAACTTCCATTAAATGTTTGCAAACTTACAAACTATAAATTACAAAAAGTGTCTTCTATTTTTCAACTAGGAACAGTTTGCCAGTTATTGAACACTGGCAATTGCTGAAGGAGGGACAAGTGAGATGCTGAAAATTACTCTACAGTATATAACTTTCATATAAAGAAAACCTAGGTTCCTGGGGTTTATTGCCCTTAAATACTTTTTGCCAGGTCATACAGTCATTTCCTTTAGGAGGGAAGGCTGAGCTGGGAGCAGTCTCTTATTGAATATTATTTTCTTTTTGATGAAAATTTCAAATATATACAAAAGAACAAGTTGAACACCCTGTACACCTCATAACCTGTTCTCTAAAACCTGAAAAGGAGGTGAAATACTTGAACACTAAAACTTTAAAGAAAATCTTGAATGTTCCAAGTAACATTTTTAACACAAAAGCATTACACTGGGCCAGGTATCTCATTACCAAATGAGTTAACTCCACCACTTAGTAGGATTCTGAGGGATGCCGAAGCTTTAATATGAAAAAGTAACAGTAAATACACCTGATCTTAACATTTAATAAATACCTTTTCAGGACTGTAAATATGGCAGGAAAGCCCTCAACCTCCTGCAATAGATTTCAAGCATCTTCCATGTTGGAAAATATGGCAAAAGCCCAGGTAGTCTCTCCTATTTTAAGTAATGCATATCTGAGGAAGCAGAACAAAGATAACATACTCACTGTCCATAAAATACAATTCTTTTTACTTATTCTGTACATTCCAAAGAAATCTATAGCATCATTTAGCAAATCTGGCAAATTTCTTTGAGGGATTTAAACAAAATGACTTTACCTCAATGTATTAGTATCAAAAACAGCTAAAAGAATCTACCAACAGTGACACAAGTTTGAATTCCTACTATAATTACGGACCACAAGTATTATTGGTAAACACCAACCTGGCAAGTGTGCTTTCCAGGCAGTAGTACAGGACTCAGAATGGATAGTCTGACTTGTGTTCCTCAGTAAAGAATTACCTTCCTTTCACTCTCATTGCCAGTATCAGTCTCAGTGTTTAAAAATTCTCCTTCAAAAGATGTTTCAATTTTATTTCCGATATGTTTAAATGTGTTACCTTTGAAACTCACTTTATTGTTTTGCACCTAAATTTTCTCAGTGATAAAATGGAGACAGCATTTGCTTCTATCTACAGCATATAGATGTGAGGATCCAATAAAATAAGGACCATGAAAAAATCCTTGGATTTCTAAAACTATGTCTGTGAGTTACAATACTAAATTCTCTGAGAATAAAACAAGTCTCTGAATTGTTACATTATACCTCCATCATCTAAACAACCAGATGAATTAACCAAATTTGACTCTTGTCAAAAAGATTTATTAACTTAAAATAGAATTGCTTCAAATACAGATAAAAGCAACTTTCTGTTCAAGTCTGAATATTTTCAATATACTGTACAAGAATGTAAAAGAAAAAAATCTGAATCTTCATGTTGTAGTTTTATTTTATTATTTTTTTTTTTACCTTTTAAAAAGTTTTTGGCACTACAAGGTTCTGTAAAGAATAGAAGTGACAAATTTAAAACACATGAAAGTCTTTCTAATTCTTAAGAACAATATATATAAAGTCTGAAGCAACCAAAGTATGAATACAGCTAATAGAAAATAAAGAATGTAATTTTTTAAATTCTCTCTTTATACAATTCATCAAGGTTAAACAAAACATAAAATTCCCTTAAAAATAGGGTAATAAAATAGATGAAATTTGTATCACTCAATTTGGTGATACTAGTAAAAACTATAGTTCATATTTATATACAAATAATACAGTTCTTAAAAACAGTCTTAGAATTTAAATAAGCTATCTAAACGTGTTAAAATTTTAAATCAGGACCTGATTTGTTTTGCTTTCCATTAAATGTCACTTTTTCTGCTGAATGTAACTGACATTGAGGTACGGATACCCTTGAGACAGCAGGATTGGCTGGTTGCTGTGCATCGGTAGACCAGCTGAAAGAAAATGGACTCGCATTACTCCGACACGTTTCCTCTTGGTGGGTGGGGACAACGCTCTCTACACCGACGGGTGGCACATCTGTCTGTTGGACACAACACAGACAGGAAACTGAAAGGCTTGTGCCTATTTATCTGATAACCCCCTAGAATTAACTTGCAGCTATTCTTTTTTTCTATTTATACAGTGAAGAAGTGACTAAGCATGTCAAAACATTGGGCGGGGGTCGGGGGGATGGGGGGAAGGAGGAGGAAAAGAAAATGTAGGTATGTGAAAGCAAAGAAAGAAGACAAAAGAGAGATGGAGCGGAGGAATCAAGGGGAACAAACCCACCAGGGAAGAACTTCAGACTGTATTCCTAAAAAGGCTTGTATGACCAATGAAACTTCCCTCAGCCCTAGTTCTTTGCTCAGAAGAAAAAAAGCAGTCATCGTCAAGGTTCTGCCAATCTATAATACTGGGATGCCCCAGCAAAACATGGATAGTTTAGGAAGCCTGACAGTCATACCAGTGGCTTCCCCTTAAAATTATCATTTCATTCAGTCAATATTTCCTGAGTATATTTCTTTAATTTCTTGAACTCCTAAGTTTAACTGTAATAACTCTGATTCTAGTTTTTTGAACTAGCTTAACGAAGAGCTGAACATTCCCTACTAGGATTGAGATACCTCTGAGGCAAGTAGGCTAGATAAAATCATCCAAGTTCCTTGGCTTTCTCCTTAGTTTGTAATATTCATTACTTAGATTAAAGCCATTACTGGTACATTAGTACCAAGAGAATATAATGAATTCTAATGTCATTCAAATCTTAGTTTTACTAATCAAATCTGACCATGTCACTGCTCAACTCAAAAACTTCTATTAGAGCCCCGCCAGTGTGGCTCAGTGGTTGAGCACTGACCTATGAATCAGAAAGGTCATAGTTCAATTCCCAGTCAGGGTACATGCCCGGGTTGCAGGCTCAATCCCCGGTGGGAGCATGCAGGGGGCAGCCCATCAGGGATTCTCTCTCATCATTGATGTTTCTATCTCTCTCTTGCTCTCCCCTTCCTCTCTGAAATCAATAAAAATATATTTTAAAAAACAGAAACTTTGCCCTGACTGGTTTGGCTCAGTGGATAGAGCGTCGGCCTATGGACTGAGGGGTCCCAGGTTCGATTCCAGTCAAGGGCATGTACCTTGGTTGCGGGCACATCCCCCGTAGGGGGTGTGCAGGAGGCAGCTGATCGATGTTTCTAACTCTCTATCCCTCTCCCTTCCTCTCTTTAAAAAATCAATAAAATATATTTAAAAAAAATAAAAATAAAAACCAGAAACTTCTATTAGATCCTGACTTCCGAATAAACTGAGTCCAAACTCTCATGATATGGCCCCAGTCTACCTTCTCTAGTCTCTTCACCTATACAGTCTTTCCCATTTACCTCATCCTCTAGTCCTATTATTTTCTCTTTTTTCCTCATGCCAGGCAGGACTCAGAAATTTTGCATATATTATTCCCTCAGCTAAAAACACTCCTCTCTAATCTCTAGAAAATATCTAGGAAAAAAAAAAATCCTGTACCTCTTTCAAGATCCAGTTCAAATGTAAAAATCTTGTGTGATTTGATCCCTGGTGCCCATATTCTGCTCTCACTGCTAAAGCAACGTTATATGATTCCTCTACGCTCCTATCCTTTTCTATTTTACATGTCTGGCTCTCCTAATAAAATACCGGTATGCATTAAGTATGGGGGTCTTATTTAATTCTTGCTTGAGCAATAAGCACCTATCATAGTCTGACAAACAGTATGTTTTCTCAAATGTTTACTGAATGCATGAATTCTCATCCCAGATCCTGACCTTCACAAAGGCTCCTTGTCCCAGAACCCACCCAGCACATTAATAAATTGGTAAGCAACAGTACCTTGAGTATAGAAAGGTTTGTTGGGCTGAAATCTGGCATTTCCCTGATGCATGAAGTTTTGATGCAAACCATAAGGCCACGAAGCTGGGACAAGAGGAAAATGGGGGCGTGGTGCATGTTCCCAAGGAATTGGAGGATTTAGTCCTGGAAAGCCTGGTTCTGCATTTCAATAAGAAAGAAAAGACATTTTAAAACATCAGTTTGTTCACTCATATGGTTCTTCATTCCACAAAGAATACCTATGACTGGCAAGAACTATGCTAAATGCAAAGGATACCAAAACATTTTTTTTTTTTAAATCAAACACTGTCATTGTGCTCAATTTACTCATACAGGAGACATATAGAATATATATGCAATAATATGTTGCAATTGCTATAATATCAGTAGAAAGTGTTCAAAGAGAGGGCTAACCAAGTTGTTCAAGGATAAAGTTTTCCCTAAGATAACTGACTAAAATTAAGTTTTAAACTACAAGGAACAAGTTATGTAAAATGGAGCAAGGATGGCATTTTAGACAAAAGGAATAGCATGTTTAAAAGTCAGAATGCAGAAAAGCACAGTAAATTTGGGAAGCTTCAAAATAACTGACAAAATAGAAATAGGGGTAAAGGGAGGAAGTGGTAACAGCAAAGGCTGAATAGGTAGGTAGGATTTGTATTTCAATAAAACCTTAGTACATCATTGAGGAGTTTACAATTTATCCAAAGACAATACCAACTATCCTAATTATATCTTGGCCTGAAAAGCGATTCTATTTATTAGAAGCTGAGGCACTGTTGTATAATACTTGAGAACTAGGGTTTTAGAGCCAACAGGTCTAATAAGTTCAAATCATAGTTACAAAAATTACTAAGGCTCAATTATGAACCTCAGGTTGTTGTGAGGATTAAATCAGATAACAAAAATAAAAGTGGCTTGTACAAATTCTGGTATATAAGTAGGAACTCAAAAAAATATGACTCCTATACTTTCTCTGGCAAATTACACCCACCAATCTACTTCCCTTTGAGATGATCTTTAAGTGTAGTATCCCCTGTATCTTCTGGATTATTATTGGTGGTTTTTCTCATTTAGGGTCACAATGAGGCAAGAAATAATTGAAAGACGCTACCCTTATTCATTAAATATCCTATCAGAAACTCAAATTAGGAGATATAGTCTATGGAGGAGTAGGGAGCAAGAAAACTAAAACCCATACTAGCTGCATACAATCAATGGGCTTTGCTTGAATATCGATTCAAATAAGTAAAAAATAATTTTAGAGAAATAGGGGAAAAGGAACAAGGGCTGAGTATTAGATAATCCTGGGTATGGTCTTGATTGTTTTTAAGAGATAAAGTTTACAAGAAAATTTGATACAATGTCTCATATTTGATTAAATAATCAAGCCCCAATTTTTTTAATGCAAGAAGGAGTCAGATAAAAGAACAGCAAATGCTGGTAACTATTAAAGCTGCTACAGGGGTAGGGAGAATTCATTACATTTTACTCTCTCCTTTTGTGTACATTTCAAATTTTCCATAATAATTTTTAAAATAAAAATTATTACTAAAAAGCTGGATACAAAACTAGATTTATGGCATATATGAACTATTTATAAATATGCAAGTATTAGAAAATGAATGGGTGGCAATAAACCAAAATATTACTTAGCAATTATGTATAGGAATTAAGATTATGAATGATTTTCTTTTTCAAATGTCCTATAATGAATATCTATTACTTAAATATCAGAAAAAAATATTTTAATGCTACAAAATGCTACCAATATCTCTTTCTTTCCAAAGATTTGCTTCTTATTGGGAGATAGTAAGAATCTAGGGCAAAGAACACAGGTTTTGAAGAAAAAAATTGGATTAAATCTTGGATCTACTATGATTTATTATGATAGCATGATAGTTAAGTTACTTAACCCTTCAATTTCTTCAACTGTAAAATAAGTGCTAATAATACATACACAAAGCAGTGTTGCAGTCAAAATTTCAAATACGAAAAAGCTAACATTTATGTATATTACATTTAGTATTCATAACATTTCTGTGAGTTAGATACTATTCAATCCCTATTTTACAGATGAAACCAATGCACAAAGAAATTAACTGCCCAATGCCACATAATAAATGGTCCCTCCAAAAATATTGCTTGTCATCCTTTTCTTCACATTTATTTCCCCAAGTTCAACCAGTAATACTAATCACCCAAACTTTTCTACAGACAGACAGACAGACAGACAGACACAAAAGAAGAAAAAAAGGGTTACCCGAATTCCCCACTGCACCATTGTTCACCAGGGAATTTGGAGCCACAGTACGAGGCCAGTGTCCATCATGAGAGGAGTTCGGGATTGCCACAGGTCTGGCAGCAGGCTGTGCGAAGATGATGCTGGGATCGTTCAGGCCAATATTGCTGGGGGCACTGCCTGGTGCAGAGTGGAGCACTGGGCCATGGATAGGCCAGGATGGGGCAGGGATCTGGAGGGGATGCATTGGCAACAATCCCATATTGTGCATGGGAGAATACTGAGCTGGTGGTGACTGGGGAAAGTTATATATAGGCATCTGGACCTGATGGGGGGGCTGGGCTCCCTGCTGAGGTGGGCCAAGTTTGGGTTGGGATCCTGGCTGGGATGAAGCCTGGGTA
>NW_005871085.1:6979025-6985229 GCF_000147115.1 Myotis lucifugus
ATTTACTAAGTGTCAACAATTATATACTAAGCATTGTTCAGAAATTAAAAATACAATACTCATAGGTATGCTCTCATGGAGCTTAAAATTTGTGGGGAAAGGAGAAGGAGCAGATCACGATTACATAAGCAATCACAACAAAATACAATTTTTACTATGAAAAAGAATGTAATAGTGTACAGTGTATACTGAAATCAGAGTGACACCTAAACCAACTTTGGAAGAAGAGGGAAGGTAAGATGGAAGAAAGAGGAAACCACAGACAGCTTCACAGAGAAAATGGCCCTAAGCTGAGACTCCAGCGTAAGTAGAAACCCATCTGATTTAAAAGTGTAGGAATAGAGTGTTTCAGCAGAGGGAACAACATGACTGAAATCTGTAAGCACAAAAACATGTGGCTTTTCAAGTAATTGGAACCTAAAAGAAGTTTATTATAAGGGAAGGGGAATGGCAGATCTGAGACTGAAGAACTACATAGGGGTAAATAATGAAGGTTCGTTCCTATAGGCGCTATAGTTTAGACTCCATCCTGAGGGCATTGGGAAACCACTGAAGGGTTTCAAACACATCAGAAACATGATCAATCTGCATTTTAGAAAAAATGTTCTGGCTTAATAGGAATGAATAGAGAATATTTTAAATAAAAGACTGTTGAGACTGTTTAAAAAGCTGCTATAATAAATACAGAAGTCCTGAGATGATGGTAGCCTATGCCAAGGAAATACAATATAGGGACAGAGGGAAGCAAATGGCTGAGCCAACTTTTTTTTTTTTTTAATCCTCACACGAGGATATGATTTTTAATTGATTTTGAGAGAAGGAGAGAGGAGAAGAGGGGTAGAGGGAGGAGAGAAAGAGAGAAGGAGGAAAAGAAGGAGGGAAGGAGGGAGGGAGGGAGGGAGGGAGGGAGGGAGAGAGAGAGAGAGAGAGAGAGAGAGAGAGAGAGAGAGAGAGACAGACATCAATGTGAGGAGAGAGAAACATTGATCAGTTGCTTCCCACATGTGCCCCAACTGGGGATCCAACCCACAACCTAGGTATGTACCCTGACAGGCAATTAAACCTGCTACCTTTTTGGTATACAGTATGACGCTCCAACCAACTGAGCCACCTGGCCACAGAGAGCTGATTATTTTAATATGCACAAATACTAGAACTTGGTGACTGATTGTATGTGAGGGTTGAGTGGCAGGGAGTAGTTCTGGAAACTAGACAGTGGGATCATTTAATGAAATGGAGAACATAAGAGAAAGAGGGGAGTTGGAAAGAACATAAGCTACATTCTAGACATGTTGAGGTTGAAGTGCTTTGTGAGACATCAGAATAGTAACATCCATTAGACTCTTCCCAAATCTCAGCTGACAGAAAAGTAAGTGCTAGAAGCAGAGAATGAAAATTAGAGACAGTATAGGAAAGTGGCTTAGAGCATAGGTTTTGGAGACAGCTTGAGGGTTTAAGTTCTGGTTCCAAGTATCTGTTGACCTCAGGCAAAAAACTCAAACCTCAGTTTCTTCACCTCTAAAATATAAGTAACAGCCCTAACCGGTTTGGCTCAGTGGATAGAGCGTCGGCCTGCGGACTGAAGGGTCCCAGGTTCGATTCCGGTCAAGGGCATGTACCTTGGTTGCAGGCACATCCCCAGTAGGGGGTGTGCAGGAGGCAGCTGATCGGTGTTTCTCTCCCATCGATGTTTCTAACTCTCTATCCCTCTCCCTTCCTCTCTGTAAAAAAATCAATAAAATAGAATTTTTAAAAAAATGTTTCTCTCTCATCGATGTTTCTGGCTCTCTATCCCTCTCCCTTCCTCTGTGTAAAAAATCAATAAAATACATTTAAAAAATAATAAAATAAAATATAAATAATAACAATCTACCTCAAAAGTTTTTGTGAAGATCAAACAATACATGTAGAAAACATACACACCAAATTCAGGATAGTAGACACATTTTAGTGGGCTCCTAAATGTTCTTCCAAGACTCTCCCTATTACTAGTTTTCAAATGTTCTATTTTTTCGAAAATGCAGATCACATCAGCTTTAACATATTTAAGAGTTAACAGCTTTGAAACTACATAGACCTGGGTTTGAATCTTTTAATTTCTTGTTCTCAGCTTCCCAATTTGTAAAATTTGACAATACTAATTACCTACCATTTCACATGGCCACTGAAAGTATTAAATTTGATAAGTGTGAAGCACTAAAGCACAATGTCAGGTTTATAATAAACATTCAATTAATATCGAATTAATATAAAAAGTGCAAGGTGAATACAGATTCAGACAAAGGTTAAGAGTAACTCAACAAAGTTAATATGAAACCTGTGAATCTGAATTCTAATTCAATGCTCTGTCATTTACAGGGTATATTTCACTAGGTATCCATAACAGCTATAAAATGACAAACAAAAGTTTCAAGCAAGTAAAATGCCATGTGTGTATTGCTCCAACATACCAAACCCCTAATATAGCTCAAATTTTTGTCTATTTTTATTAATGGTACAGATATCTTTACACTGGGCAAAACCTGCAACTTCAAAGTCATTAACTTATTTTAATCTAACCAACAACCTTATTAGGTAGTTATCTTATTTTACAAATAAGGAAGCAGGCTCAATGAAGTTAAGGAGCTTGCTCATAGGTATAAACACAAATCTGCATTACCCCCAAAATAATGCTCCTTTCCACTTCATATGCTTAGCAAGGACCCTCCAAAAAGCACCATGTAATCTGGAAGATTGCATTTACCAGTCTGGAAAGATCAACACTGTCACCCAGCCAAAATAGTACTATCTCCCGGCCAAGACTAACCCCTTTGCAGGCAGAGTACTTACACATTCTGAGGACTGTCTAGTCCTTATGGATTGATCACCCTGTTGCTGGGATGAATTAGCCACTTGTTGGGCATTTACAAGGTTGCGAACCAGCTGGGCTGCTAAGAGAAAACATTAGAAAGAAAATCAAAAGAAAGAAAATAGCAGAGAAATGACAATCTATAAGAGTCTCATGTCTAAGATTTTTATAAACTTGGACTTTTAAACTATGAAATGTTAGTGAAGGACTTACAACAACTATTTTTTAAAGCCATTTTTCAATCCTGATCATTAGAAAATACAATGGTCCTAGAAACCAGAACAAATGTCACACTGTTTTTCTTAAGGAGACAATATATTTATTTGAGAAATTACCTTCTATAGTAAGAATCTGAATAACTGAAAATCATCACTTCTAAAATATTTTATTTTTTTCTTTCAATACACTCTCATTTGGGTTTTTAATTCTTAAAATTCCTTATGAAATATAAAAAGAACAGATCTGCCTCTCTCTCTCTTATAACAGCAGTGGGAAGAGATATAATTTCTCATATATATATGAGGGATTTTCCTGGCCTATTAAACACAGTACATATATATAATGCAGGAAAGTATTTTTCATAGGTATATTTTTAAGGGGTACATAAAATATATATATATATTCCCAGAAGAAAACTTCTCATTAATTTGAGGGGGGGGAGGGGCGCGAGAGAGTTAACTTCTGTTAAATTTTTTTTTTTTTAATTCAGAGAGACGAAGGAAGGGAGAGGGAAAGATACAAACATCAATGATGAGAAATATCAATTGGCTGCCTCCTGCATGCCCACCTACAAGAGATCAAGCTCACAAGCATTTGCCCTGACCGGGAATCAAACTGTAACCCCTGGTTCATGGGTCAACACTCAACCACTGAGCCACACCAGCTGGGCTGTTAACTTTTATATTGAGAGAAATAGAGTGTGACTAAAATCTAAAGAATACTTAGAGGGGGAGAAACCAAGATGGCGGCATAGGAAAACACCGGAAATTGCTGCCTCCGACAACTTCAAAAATACAACTAAAAGACAGAACGGTCATCATGCAGAACCACAGGAAGGCTGGCTGAGTGGAAATTCTACAACTAGAAGGAAAGAGAAGAGCACACAGACTCAGAGGAGCTACGAAAGTAAAGTGCAGAGGTACGGAGGCTGCAGCGCGCAGGGGAAAGGGGCAGGCACCTGAGGACGCGGCTGTCTTTTTGAATCGGGAGGGAGTCACAAGCTCCCGACTGCGCTGAACTCCGGTTCCGGGAAATCTCTGGGGTCCCCGGGCTCATACGGTGAGAAACTGGACGGTCTGGCAGCTGGCAGAACTCGGAACTTGAGGACGGCTTTCCCTCAGAGGTGCTTGCAGCAATTACTGGGACACTGAGACGCTCGACCCCTTAGGGCAGGGCTGAGAATCAGCCATAGCTGCTTGCTCTGCCCTGTTGATTCCGAGACCCCGCCCCTTCCAGGCTGCTGCAAAGCCTTTTGCATATGAATGCCCGGGTCCTTTGCAACCTGACAACTACCTAACAAATTTCAGCTGGGCCAGACAGACCCAGAACTTCCAAGAGAAGACCCAAGACCCCACAGCAGCTTGCATTGCTTCTCAGCTGGGCCTCATCTGGGCACCCCCAAACCCCCAAAAAAGGAAGGGGAATCTGCATATCTCTTCGTAGCTCCTGCTGGGTAACCTCAGGAAGAGGCTTAATTAGCACCTCCTTAGATCCAAGAGTCAGTGTACCCAGTGGTCAGAGTGGGAACACCCAGATTACAACTCCTCAGATTCATAAGGAACACAAGCAGGGGGCAGACTCAGTGAGCACCAAAGCCCCACTGAAGCAAGTCTTGCCCCATAAGGGTGTCTTCAGCACAGAAGTTCTCCCACTGCAGACACAGCTGATTCTCACTGCCAATTGGCCTGGAGGTCAATTCCTCCCAGTGACACCTAAAACAATCAAGGCTTAACTACAACAAGACTGTGCACAAAGCCCACAAGGGGGTGCACCAAGAGTGTCCACCTCAGGTAATTGGGGAGGCTGAGCCACTGGGCCCTGTAGGACACCTAGCACACAAAACCACTCTACCAACACAGGGAAGCAGACAAAATGCGAAGACAAAGAAACAGGTCACAAATGACAGAAATGGAGGACAGCAAACGACTAGATATAGAGTTCAAAACCACGGTTCTAAGATTTTTCAAGAATTTTATGGAAACCGCCGATAAATGTAGTGAGACCCTCAATAAATCTAGTGAGACCCTCGATGTTGTGATAAAGAACCAACTAGAAATTAAGCATACACTGACTGAAATAAAGAATATTATACAGACTCCCAACAGCAGACTGGAGGATCGCAAGAATCAAGTCAACGATTTGAAATACGAAGAAGCAAAAAACACCCAACTGGAAAAGCAAAATGAAAAAAGAATCCGAAAATACGAAGATAGTGTAAGGAACCTCTGGGACAACTTCAAGCATACCAACATCAGAATTATAGGGGTACCAGAAGAAGAGAAAGGGCAAGATATTGAAAACCTATTTGAAGAAATAATGACAGAAAACTTCCCCTACCTGGTGAAAGAAATAGACTTACAGGTCCAGGAAGCGCAGAGAACCCCAAACAAAAGGAATCCAAAGAGGACCACACCAAGACACATCATAATTAAAATGCCAAGAGCAAAAGACAAAGAGAGAATCTTAAAAGCAGCAAGAGAAAAAAAGTCAGTTACCTATAAGGGAGTACCCATACGACTGTCAGCTGATTTCTCAACAGAAACTATGCAGGCCAGAAGAGAGTGGCAAGAAATATTCAAAGTGATGAATACCAAGAACCTACAACCAAGACTACTTTATCCAGCAAAGCTATCATTCAGAAGTGAAGGTCAGATAAAGAGCTTCACAGATAAGGAAAAGCTAAAGGAGTTCATCACCACCAAACCAGCATTATATGAAATGCTGAAAGGTATTCTTTAAGAAGAGGAAGAAGAAAAAGGAACTCTTACCATTTGCCACACCATGGATGGAACTAGAGAGCATTATGCTAAGTGAAATAAGCCAGTCAGAGAAGAATAAATACCACATGATCTCACTCATTTGTGGAATATAATGAACTTCATAAACTGATGAACGAGGACTGATCCAGAGACGGAGAGGCATTGATTGGACTGTCGGGCCTTGGAGGGAAGGTAGGGGAGGGTGGGGGTAAGGGGGAAAGATCAACCAAAGGACTTACATGCAAGCATATAGGTCTAACCAATGGACAGGGACAACGGGTGGGGGCCGGCTGGTTTGCCCTGAAGGGTGTCCTGGATCAGGGTGGGGGGTTCCCCACTGGGGTGCCTGGCCAGCCTGGATGAGGGGCTGAGGGCCGT